>NW_026057581.1:18669387-18713012 GCF_023721935.1 Panthera uncia
CCCAACCAACTGAGCCACCCAGGCACCCCAATATCTCTCTTTTCTTGATTACATCAATTTTGCACTGACGTCTCTGTAGTACCTGTGAATGTCGCAGAGAGACATGTACAGAGAAAAACAGAAGTAAAAAATGTTTCTCTGTATTATTAATGAAACTGAGAGTAGGGTTTACTTCAATCTAGGATTTCTTTTAAGAATTAAACCATAAAAAAAAACAAGACTGCTCAGGGTCCGCCTAAAGCTAATCCCTCAGTACCCTGGCGTTGCTTACAAAAATAACACCCTAGGCGTGCCTCGGTGGCTCAGTTGGTTGAGCATCCAGCTTTGGCTCAGGTCATGATCTCACGGTTCGGGAGTTCAAGCCCTGTGTCGGGCTCTGTGCTCGCAACTCAGAGCCTGGAGCCTGCTTCGGATTCTGTGTCTCCCTTTTTCTCTGCCCCATCCCCACTTATGCTCTGCCTCTCTCTGTCTAAATAAATAAATAAAACATCAAAAAAATAACACCTTAAATATAAGGTATATAAAGAATTGTTTTGATTGAAAAATTGAAAAATGATAGAGCTGGGGTCAATTAGACCTCCCTTTAAGATTGCTAAATGTGTTCTACTCAATGGTTCTGGAGTCAACAAAGAAGGCACCACCACACCATCCTGAGAAAACCACCACCAGGGCTGTAGCCAGTTGGTTGGCATGAGGGAAGAGTAGAATCTGGTCCTGGGAATGAACTCACATTGCAGGATTCTTGTAAATCTCTCCTTTACAGATTTCATTTGCTTTGATAGATATTGTGAATGGCCATTTCCCAGAAACTTTCTTCCAAAAAGTAGGCAGAGATATGCAGACCATTCCCACTGAGGGGAAAGGAGGCACACCAAATGGGTATCTTTATTGGGTTCTTAAGTGTTTGTTTAGCGCCTAGAGAGAATTCTAACCTTGAAGAGCATCTCCAAGAGAAAAGACGTGTGGACACGAAATAACTATAGAACATGAACACAGTCAGGACAATAATGCTCAAATGCTTGAGGTAGATGTTGACGGTATGTGAAATGTACCCTATATTTGTTTCCCTTAGGTTGACGTTTTCAACAGCCAGTTGATCCTTTTCATGAAATCTACAACTTATTCACTGTCCACAACACTGACGGGCCTGGCCTAGACATCTGTACCCTGGAAGCAGTAATTTAAAGTCCTCCCTCCACTTTGGCTATGTACTGGGGATATTATCTTGTGGTACCTTCTTTTGTCAGCCATTTCAATGACATTTGTAGATGATAACATTTACTTAGTCAATTAATCATTTTCTTATGCGTTTGGTTGTTAAGACATTACTGAACAAGGTACATCACTTCTCGTGGGTTTTAGTTATAAGTTATATTGTAGTTTGATATTTTGGGTTTGTGTGTGTGTGTGTGTGTGTGTGCACATTTGTGCTTGTGGCACATTTGCACTATATAATCCAGAAGAGTAAATCTAATTGCAGGAATGAGGCTAAGGAAATCTTGGATCTGAATGAAACTTCAACTTTTTCTTAGCAAATGAGTATAAAAACGCTGATAATGTTTCTCCACTGTCTGAAACAGTGGCCCCAGAATGTAAAGTTGTTTTTTTTTTAATTTTCTCATCACTTTTATTCATTATCAAGCCAAAGAAACCATCATGAGCATTTTTTAAATCTATAAATCTTGCAAATAATATCAATTTATTTTTGCCTCTATTAATTCACCTTTGTCCCTACACAAGCATTCATTGAACATGTCCTATGTGGTTTTTTTTTTTTATATATATATGCAAACATAGTTCGTGATTCTAGAGGTCGAACACACAAAGGCAAATTAAACATAGATCCTGATTTCAAAGTTGCAATTCAATTTGATAAACAGTGTTTCAAAGGTAAATAAAAGTTTATATGAGGCTAAGTCACAAGGTTTGTTTGTTGAACTGCTGTTTGAACCTACGCAGCACAATAAGTGATTGATACATGTTATCTAATTTAATCCTCAGAAGTGCAGATATAAACATGGCCTCTAAAAACTCTCATATTGAGAGGATAGTCATTTGGACAGAAATCTGCAAAAGAGACCAAGAATGAAGGGGCATCGAGGAAGAACGAGAGCTGACTCATGGAACTCAAAAGTAAATAGTAAAGGATATTAAATGCTGTGGGAATGTCAAGAATGAACATGGTAAATCAGCAATGATTTGAGGAGAAAAAAGCCATTACTGACCATTGAGAAAAGAATGGAATGGCGGGTTGAGATTTGCCCTCTTAGGAAACTTTTATTCAAGTGACAGTAAAGGAATTAAAAAGAAAAACAACCGCAAAAGAAAAAAGAAAAAGTTTTATAGAAAACATGGTAGCAGAGGAGAAACTTCAAGGATATTTAGGAAGATATATATATATATATAAAGTTGATAGCTGTGTGGTAACAAACTTAAGTATTAGCACCCTTCACTCTAAGAAAGGCCAACAAGGGAGAAAGTTAATTTTTACTAAGCAGTCTAAGAATATCTCAAAAGTTGGAGGCAGCTTGTACATATGAAGGCAAGGACATAGGATGGGGATGAAAAAGGGAGATTAGTTGTAAGTTTGTATAAATAGTAACTACACCCCAGGTACCCTTTCTCATCTGATTCCCCCAAGGAACTACATTTCTGCCACCCTACAGGATGGGAGGTTACTATGGAAATATTTTGAATCCAAGAAGCTGTAGGCTCACAGATGTCATATGTAGGGGTGCATGAGAGTGAAACACCAAGAAGGGAAGAGAGGGTAAAAATGCATATTAAAATATGAACCCATACCCCCCTTTCCAGACTCTCAGAATCCTGGCAACCAAGCTAACATCACATTCTCTTCTACATCATCCTTACCCTGGCCTCACAGTTAGGAGACTGGAGAATGTCTGTCTGGGAAAATTTCCCAGTTCAAGAAAAAAATGCCTGGATAACCCTAACCAAAGGCTGAGTTCCCCCACTGAGTTGACTGTGTTAACCAAAGTCAACAAATCTATCCACTCTCCACCTTCATTTTCCACCTGAAAATTTGAAAATTTTCATTTTCAAATACAAGCATAGAACCAGAAACATAAAACATTTTTAAAGCTTCCAATATGAAAGACAAAGATTAAAGGAGACAGAGAAAAGGAACTCAGAGAAAATAAGACCATTAACGGAAAGGAAAACTAAAAAGCAAACAAACAGCAAAACAACCCTGGATTTGATAACCTAGGGGGAAAAAATAAAACAGCATAAGAAGATTTATGAAAAAAATATGCTATTAAGTAAAAGAAATACTCATAAACAAGAGCCCGTGGAAATTAATAGCTAGTACAAGAGAAGTTAAAATGCAATTTAAAGACGAAAAGATAAAATCAAAGGAATTTCTGAAAAGGTAGAACAAACATATACAAATGAAACATTGTATAAGAAAGAATCAATCTAGGAGTTACAGAAAAAAACAACAAAATCACAAGGAAGAAACTCTTCAAAGAAATAATACAAACGAATTTCTCGGAACAAAAAATCACCCAAAATTTTGATTCTCAGATTGAAGGGTCTGTGAACACTGAACTCATTGAATGAAAAAGAACCCAACCAAAAGGTTCAAAAGGTTTGGTCCTCCAGGAAAAAAGTTCGTGAATGCTAACAGGTGGATGTCTCCAAGGAGAGCTCCACCTGCTGGTGGGGATGTGGTAGTCCAATCGGGAGAATCTGAAGATAAGTTAATAACAAATATAAAGGGAGAGTAAGGAAACAATACAAAATGAGCCGATTATAAACTGCCAGGGCAGTTAAGAAAGGGAATGTGATTGTGCTGCTCTGCATTTCTTAACCATGAACAGTATGCCTACAGTCGTAATTCTATAAAGAGAGATTCCTGAATTAACAGGAATCTTAAACAGGAGTTTCAAATGATTGAAATGTAGCAGGTAGGCAAGTGGAAATAGGGGAAGGGGTTGGGGAGCTTAGGAATAATAAATTACACTCCTTTGTTGTAAGAAATCAATAGACGATGTCTAAAATAAAGAAGTCTAAGACCAACAGTATCAAAGTGTTATTTTGAAAAACAGGTCTGAATGCACAAGAAATGTTCAGAAGAATTTCTGAGGAGTTAGAGTAGGAGGGAGCCATCCACTGCTGGTTTTATTTTCAAGCCTTATAGTAGGAAGTGCTTTTGAAACCATGTGTGTATTATTGAATTAAAAGTAAGAGATTGAAAACATTGAATGAGGTGAATATAGATCCATTGATTTGGTATCATGTTCAAGATAGTTATATTAAGTGAGCCACAGGCAAACACTTTCAGAACAATCTCAGTTATGTTGTTAATATTATATATTTGGATATTTACTCATATATGTTTTTGTGTCGAGAAAGACTTAGAAGGAGCCACATTGAACTCAAGAAGGAGCCACATTGAACTCAAGAAGAAGAGCTTAGACTGAATTCAATATGAGTTTGATTCCTTGAAATTTTTATATTTACAATGTCTTTGAATGTTACAGGTATGATTTTGAAATGTTTGAACAGTTTAAACAATATCCAATCCATATGAAATTATAAGTGTTTGTGCATAAGAAATATATAAATCATGGTCACTAAAATATTGAGATGGTATCTCAAGGTGATGGAATTTCACTGTATTTTTATTCTATGCTTTACAGTATACTCCTTGAGTTTTTGGAAATGATAGAGCAAAAGGCAGTATGCCTGACTATAAGACTACCATGATTTCAACACAAAATTGTGACATGAGAGTACATATACATGTAAGTACTCCTGGAGAAAATGAAAACAAATAAACAGTAGTATTAAAATGGTATAATTGTAAGTGATAACTTTTTAAAAACTTCCCTATATTTTGCATATGTGGCCTTTACACACAGTAAGTATGACTTCGGCTCTAATAAAAGAAATTTAAATGAACAGGGGAGAGAATCCGTGACTGTGGGGAGAAA
This sequence comes from Panthera uncia, assembly GCF_023721935.1. NCBI lineage: Eukaryota > Metazoa > Chordata > Mammalia > Carnivora > Felidae > Panthera > Panthera uncia. Next base: position 18,674,346 of record NW_026057581.1, read on the forward strand.
ATGAGGGGTGAGTAGGCAAAAGAACACATTTGCTTGGCATTTACTATATGTTAAGTATGTCCTGATGGCAAAGGCAGAGACATGCATAGGGTTTTCTCCACCGGCCTAGCACACAGTGTCAGGTCTCTAATAAACATTCTTAACAGATAATTGCATCTAAGAATGAATGAACCAATAAATCGATGAGTTGCGGAACATTTTTTTAATTTGGAAAGAAAAAGAAAGAAGAAAAATTATAGTGCCCATGATAAGGAAAAATAATGATAGTAAATGAGCAGTTTTGGGTAATGGGATTTTGCTTGGTTTTCAGGACAATGGAAACTGAATATGTTTAAAGAGAGAAGATTTCCATAGACGCTTGAGATGTGATTATAGATGAGGTCCTGGAAGGACTTACAAAGATGAGATCCAGAGCAACAGTGAAGCATTAGCTCCAGCTACCTTTGCTAAGAGAAGGGTGTTACAGTTGTTCAATATAAGGAGAGCATAACGTGAAGGTGATTTTAAAGGCAGCTCGTGGTGTTTGCTTGGGACTGTATCAACTTCAGAGCAGTAGTCACGAGCTTGTGCTTGGGAAGTGACAAAAATGTAAAATAAAAGCTTTTAAAGGAGGTCAAACACGAATGTTCAAACTTCCTTGCAATAGCTCTAAAACATAGCTGCCAAAAGATCCTTAGAATCAGTTAATTAGTTGCAACTTTCAAAAACATTGACAACTAGCATTCACTAGCATGTTTGATAACCGTAGGGCTGTTTTGAAAGAGCACATTAAACTGTAATAGGTAATTTAGATATTTTGTCATAATTCTACACTTATTTTACTGCAAAAAATTAGAAAATGAAGGATCATGAGATTCATGTCATGCTTTCCTTCTTCCACTAAACAATTGATAAAATTAGATTTTTTTTAGAGAGAGAGAGAGAGTGTGTGAGCAGGGCAGAGAGAAAGAGAGAGAGAATCTTAAGCAGGCTACAAGCTCAGCACAGGGCCCAATGCCAGGCTCGATTCCATGACTCTGGGATCATGACCTGAGTCCAAATCAAGACTCCAACACTCAACCAACTGAGCCACCCAGGGGTCCCTGGATATTCATTTTTGATTGAGCTTAAACTCCTTAGAACGTCCATATTCCCATCTATAAATTAGGTCTAAAATATGTTTAAAGCTCCATGAGCTATTAGTTTTTACAGCTATAACCATGACTATAAATGGACAGTGTCAAAGGAATCCTCTCAATAATCCCCAAATATGATAAGGACATTTACAACCCTTTCAACTTACAGGTGAGAAATTGACCTATAAAGACATTAAGGCATATGATTTAGATATGAATAACTATGGGGAGAATGAGACAGCCCAATAAGATCTCTCAGTGACGGAACATTGAAATTTAATGAAATGATTATTAATATGCATTTAATGGAATATTCTTGAAGATACATATCTGAGGCATTTTTTCTGTGCTTTGTGGTCTCTAGGTACCCACACAAAATTGAGACCTGAAGATGTGGCCATTGATTAAAGTAATGAATCCCTTTAAATGAACAGATTTTATGGGAATAGAATTAAACTCTTAATTAAAAATCAAATAACTGTGATATTGGACGTAGATAGTGTACATGTGGATATATTTCATTTTTATTCAAAACAGGTTCTGAATATTTTCACCATAAATACCTTACTTCAAGTTTCCTGATAATTTTCATATTTAAAAGAAATTTTACATCCTGAATTTCAATTTTAAGTGATGTGGAACGTATAGGGAGAAACTGGATTAATTGAAATGGCCCGTGGTAGGACATCTGTCCTCTGATCTATAAATAATGCAGAGAGAAAATCAGAGAAGAATAAAGACTTCACCAGTTGTCAAGATTGAAAAGATAGCACGTAAAAAAATCGGAAAGTGATGTATTTATTTTAAAAACAGACTAAACATATATTTTAAGCATGACATCATGGTGGAAACTAAGGCTAGGTCAGCATCAAACACTGACATAACAGTTCATGTCATAGAATATTTGACTTTAGAGAACATTTTGAACACTTACCAAGGACATGAATCAACTGTGAATGTCCCATGGTGAGGTATGTGTGCATAACAACAGGACTTTGTAATTTAACTGGAAATGGATTTTAACCAGCTAGTAATATTATGGGTCACACTCAAATGCTCTCGTATGCTGAAGTTTAGAAAGATTTAGATTTTTTGCTCCATGGTAGGTACAGCTCATAGATTCTATCTTGGACTAGTGTACCTCTTGGGTGCTTGGTAGACATTGCTGCTTTTCTGATAGATATAGAAAATGAGGTTACAAAATTGCTATACTATCACTTACTCTTAGACGGAACAGGTAAAAATCCTTAGGGAAATCATGTTAATGGGCTATAGGTTTTCCAGAATTTGCTACATGCTTGGGAAAAGAGTAGACCACAAACTTTAGATTTGAGCAAACATCCCCATTCCATTTCTTATAATAGCAGGGTGGTTTGGTGAGCTATTTTTGACTTTTGAAAAGCAGAGAGCCATAAAATATATCTTTTAAAATAAGTATCAACTGAAAAACAATTTATTTTCCTTAAAACATAACACATTTCTGAAAATGAATATTAAAAGAAGTTGATATTGGTGTTCGATATTAAGTTTTGGATATGGCAACGGGTTAGAGACAGTTATAAAGAATTTCTTTTCAGTGACCAAGACAAATCCTCATCTTGTGAGAAGGTGAGTGTATGTTCAATCTGAAATAAAATAAAGTCCACCCTGAATCCCATAAGCAATAAGGCACAGAAAGGGGAGAAAGGACATTTGATGAGCAAGAAAAGTGATATAAGCTGAACCGAATAAAAATGGAAAAAATGTAAACATTTACAATTTTCTCTTAAAACTGTTTATTCAAGCTCATTAATGACATTAACAGGTAAGGAGCAAAGACAGTGCCTTTATCATCTAAGGTGAAAACTCATTAGCGTATCATTAGCGTGTGGCAAAGTTTACATTTTCCTCTTAGAAGCACATGGCTTGGATGGGCATTCAGCACCCCATCAATCTGTTGGAAAACTGTACATACATATGTACATTTGCATACTTAATATTTCCGAACTATCCTTTCCTAACTCTTACAGAAGTCCCATTCACATTGACTTTGGAAGAAAGGCTGCTTCCTTAAATCCCTCAGTTAAGGACATACAATGAAATGCCTCGTTAAGAACCTTAATTTAAAGCAGCACACAGTTCTGTATGTCAGAGGTAATAATTACCTTCTTTAATGAGCCTGACTTTTCCCTGTGATGAGTAAGCCTCTCTGCCTTGTTTATACTAAGTCTAGATTTATTTCTGGCTTTCTTCAAGTGCTCTTATTTTTAAAAAATTAACATTATGTCTGTCTTCCTGGGGTCAAATTCTGCCTACTCTATACTCAAACCATGTGTTGTTCAAGCACTGTTTAAACCAATTACCTATATATTCCAGGGACATGCGGGGGGCCTATGGAAGTCGTATAATCTATACCCCAGCTTCCAAGCAGAATTACAGATAAACTATGTTAGGTTGACAAGGGTCCACCTTATGGCTTTAAATAATTTCCACGTGAACTATATATATTCAAAATATTCCAACAATTTTAAGCAATAAAATTGAAAAGGTCTTGAACAAATTGATTTTAGAGACATCTATTATAACCTTAAGAATTTAAAATACATTTTTACAGTCTGGGGAGGATTTGAAGAGGGATGCCCAAGTGTATGGGGCTTTATCTGACAATGTGCCTTGATTTTAATATTGAGCATTTCTTAATTTTCTCAATACAGTTAGATGGCTCCCCATCTTATCAGCTAACCCTAATATTCTGCTCAAATTGTATGTGCATTTGAAACACAATAACAGTCAGTGTTTTGGGTTTATTTTTAGTTTTTAGATGTTGAATGCAACTCAGATAATATAATCCCTTCAGTTTACAGATAAGAAACAAAGAGACATTAAAAATTTGTCTTAAGTCATGGAATACATATGCGGCAGGAGCAGAACATGAACCCAGATATTTCATATTTGGTGTTTTTATCCAAAACTTTCCCATCCATTAAAATCTGTCCTTTGTTTCTGGGAAAAAGAGAGCCATTGCTTCGTTCTAGTGTTTTTGTGAGATGCATATTACCAGGTCAAGCTCACCTAAAAGAAAAGTTTAGTATCTTCCAATTTGAAACTAGGAGCTGGGGCCATTCATTCCTTATTCCTTCTACCGGAGTGCCCCATCAGACCCAGATTCACAGAGTTTGAGAGCTGGAAAGAACGTGGGAGAGCAGGAAAATGGACATGTTATAGAATGTAAGTCAATTTTATTGTGAGTCCTACCTAACCTTGAGCAACATGGAGAAAACCAAGGCACTGGCATGCCCATATCACACAGCAAGTCACAGGGAGTTTAGACTAGCAACACTGCTACTGATCCTCAGCCAGCTGTTTTTGTACTCCAAATCAGACTTCTTAGAAGGGGGCCTGGCATTTTATTTATCAGTATACGCTTGTCAAACGAAAATAAAATTGCAAAACTGGACAATAATTTGCATTCCGGTGACCCTAATCCATTAGCCTGTGTAGCTGGATGCAGAAGACGTCGATTTGGGCTTATCTTCCTTTCGTCCTTTGGCTGTTCTTTACAGTCGATCGTATAGAAGTTTCTACATGCAAAGAAAGTTTGTTCTTTAAACTTCATGAATTGACAGCATCCTTTCCAAACTTTTCCCTGGTTCTGTCATGTAAGTGTAATAATTAATTTGCAAAAAAGCATGGGTCTTTTAATTGTATTTTTCTACTACTAGAAGTTGAAACAATATTTCTAAATTTCTTGGATCTGTAGTCTTTATTTTAAACGTTAAAAATCAATACAAAAATTAAGACTATTCTATCTCAAAAGCATCTCATTTTCAAATCTACCGACTTCAATTTCCAAGGTCAAATTAAATGTGAAGTGAAAATCTAATGGAAGTGGTCCTCTTTAGAGTTGATACTGCTCCTCAGTATCAACTGTGGATCACTGCTATAACGGCAGTTATATGGGTTATATGGGTTTATGAACTCTGCCTAGAGGAGAAGAACGTTAAGCGTTAGGACTTTATGAAGCCTCCAAAACATAGGGCATCTGGGTGGCTCATTTGGTTAAGCTTCCGACTCTTGATTTCAACTCAGGTCATGATCTCACCATTCATGGAATCGAGCCCCACGTCAGGCTCTGAGCTGACAGTGCATAGCCTTCTTGAGATTTTCTCTCTCCCTCTCTCTCTGCCCACACACTTCTGAATGAATAAATAAATAAATAAATAAATAAATAAATTTTTAAAACTCTGTCATGTTGGAGTAATGAGTTGAACTCCAAATGCAACTAACATTAGAAATGTCCTATTGTGCAATATCTCTGGTTCTATTAGCATACCATTTGGGCTTCTTAGCAAGTTAAGTAACAAAATTAGCAGAATAATAAACATTGAGTTGGACCATTACTGGATGGCAAAAGGAAGGAGCTCTTTCAATTTTAGGAGTTAGTATCTAATTCAAGTATCAGCATCTGACTGACTTTCAACTCTGTTGTTTTTTTGTTTGTTCGTTCATTTATCATTCGGTTCCTAACCAGTGGAAGAACAAATGAAATGATATGAAATAATGCATACATGGATGTAATACAACCATGGTTGAAATCCAATGTTGTTGCTTCTAGTTACAACACCCAAGGTTACAGTACCTTTTGAAACTTTTCTAAGCCTTAGTTTCCTCATAAAGTGGAGATAAATACTTAATCTGCAAGATTGTTGTGAAAAGCAAATTAGTAATTGATATGAAAGGGGCAAACACAGTACTTGGCATGTGGTAGAAATGGTTTCAGTAAGCCATGGCGCAAGATGAATTTTAAGAGTGCTAATATCAATAATCTAAGTAATTGAAATGTGTATGGCGACCTTGGCTCTTCCAATAGCAGGATGTTTGTATGTCTAAAGCAAAAAGTCAAGCCTGGTAATTTTGTCTGGAAGGTAGCAAAACCATGCTATATAAATTCCTGCCAAGATTTTCATAGGATTTTTCAGCCTGTTTATCTGAGATGATATCTAGTTGATAATTTGGGTTACAGATTAAAATCAAGATTAAGATTAAAATATTAAAATTAAGATTGAAACATATACACCAAAGTGCAATCCTAATCACCAAATTGGAATCATGCCACATCAACAAGTGCCTGAAATATGCATTGTGTCACCTGATTCCAGCTCAGCATAGCCTTGCCTCTGGATCTCCCAAAGGATTAGGAATTGATGCCAAAGAAATTATTAGATAATCCCAAGGAGCTGGTCTTGCATAAAGAATGGTGATCATCAATATTCAAATGTGATTCTCTAGTTTCTACTATATATATTATATATGTATATGTATATGCATATGAGTGTGTATATGTATATGTATATGTATGTATATGTGTATATATATATATATTCTACCTGAGAAATAGAAACAATAACATCAATTAAAAAAACAATATATAAAGACCTCAGTATTTATTAAAACAACAATAAATTTTCTAAAATTTTAGCCACAGCACTTGACATCTGACAGAGGCTGTGCCCATAAGCAGTTACTTTAGAAGCTTTTAATTCCTTTTGACAACCAGTAAAATTCATTAACTTTTACGTTCTGCAACTTATTATTTATTTATTTATTTATTTATTTTTTATTTATTTTTTTTTTAACATTTATTTATTCTTGAGAAACAGAGAGAGACAGAGCATGAGTGGAGGAAGAGTAGATAGAGAAGGAGACACAGAATCTGAAGCAGGCTCCAGGCTCTTAGCTGTCAGCACAGAGCCTGACGTGGGGTTCAAACTCATGGACCACGAGATTATGACCCCAGCTGATGTGGGACGCTCAACCGACTGAGCCACACAGGCGCCCCTGCAACTAATTTAATTACAGCGTCCAACATCTTTAGAAAGTACAGGCTGGAAAGAACTAGCATATCCATTCTCTTGAATTCATTCACATACCCAATCTACTTTCTGGAATTTGATAATGTTACCTTCAAGTTTATATGAACGCTGAAAGACCACCAGTGGTCAAGTCTATTTGGAGGAAGAACATAGGGACTGATTTGTCCTATGTGATACAAGATGTTTCACAAGAAGGAGAAGGAGGAAGAAAAAGGAAGAAGAGAAAAAAGTTTTAAAAAGCTCATGAAACTATGACAATGTGTATTGGCTCAGGGCTAGGGAAACAGACCAAAGTAACAGAACAAAGCCCAGGAATATCTCTACTGAATAAATGGGTAGATTCTGATAGAAAACAAAACCTTCCAAATCTATAGGAAAAATCCAGTAGAAACATTTCAACCTCTCTAGTTGTAAGTGAAGTGAAAAATAAAAATAATAATGATCTACCTTTCATACTCAATATCAACAGTTATTTTAAAGTGTTAGAAAAAATGTAGGGGAGCCTGGGTCGCTCAGTCAGTTGAGTGTCCAACTGTTAATTTTGGCTTAGGTCATGATGCCAAGGTTGTGAGATCAAGCCCCGTGATGGGTTCTGTGCTATGTGTGGAGCCTGCTTAAGATTCTCTTTCTTCCTCTGCTCCTCTCCCCTGCTCATGCATCCTCACTCTCTCTCTTTCTCTCTCTCTCTCTCCAATAAAAAAATAAATAAAAATTTAAAAATTAGAAATAAATAAAAATAATAAAATGTTGAGAAAAATGTGGAGAATTTGGAAATATCTAGGAATGTTGCAGACGGCCTACGACCAAGACTTCCACACCTGGGGAACTTTGCCCATGTGGACCTAAGAAAACATATGTAAGAACATTCACTGCCTTATTGGCTAAAATTAGAGAAAAGGATTGAGGTTGCCTGGGCTTCAGTACCCAACACATCTGTGAATTGGGGCAAGTTACTAACCTCTCTATGCTGTAGTTTCCTCATGAGTAGAACGACCTTATAGAGTCATCGTGAAAATTGACGTGATACACAGTAAGCATTAAAAAAAAAAAAGGTCTCCTACATGTGTATTGGCTCAGGGCTAGGGAAATAGACCTATTTCCTATATTCTATCATTCTTATTAATAGAAGAATAGAATAGGAGTCTATTATTTTTAATTATTGAATTTATTTAACCTACCCTTGTTATTTACCCAAATATTTACCAGTTTACCCAAATAACATGACAGAAAGCGATTATATTTATACCTCAGAACTTCATTACTCCATGCTCCCCTGGGTCACATGGAAATCACTGGTCTTGTAGTCTTCAACCACTGCTTCAGCTACAGAAAACTTTAACAAAAGCTTAAGCAAAAGCAGGTAACAGAGTCTAGGACCGACCTCATCTTTCAGAAGTGAGCATGACATGGTTAATCGACATCAGGTTCCCCCAGATAGCAAGGGCAACTGCAAATAAGCACGATTAAAGAGAGCCAGATGTGCCAAATCCTAAACCTAAGAACTGGAGAGATTAGAGGATAGTCTTCGCTTTTTTGAAAGGAAGAACTGTAACTTTGCAAATAGTAGGTAGTTCTCTTACTGAATTTACAATATAATTTGGTTTGCACAACGCACACACACACGTACAATTTGCCAAAAACTATTAGAAATTGTGCCATTCGATGGAGAGGTGAGGTTTTTTGTTTGTTTGTTTGTTTGTTTGTTTTGGTACTTTAGACTGTTTCTTTTAGAATTACATAAAAATGATGGAAAATGTTAAATATTAACAACACTGATACACAGAGAATAAAAAAATAAAAGCTTCTTCTAACCCCTAACCTCTTAAACTTCACTCTGATGATTTCATTCCTTGACATTCCACACACACACACACACACACACACACACACACACACCAGATATGCTCTTTTAAGTACACATAGGACTGGAATATTCATTATATATGTATAGGGCCAATTTGTTTTCTTCATTCCTTACTTTTTAACAGCATATTCGCTATTATTTTGTATAGAGTTTGCACATCTAAAAGATAGGATTCTAAATCTTTATCCATTGGATTATCTGTATCCAATTATCCAATATCATTTATTAAATGATTTTTGCACTGTTTAAAATGCTGTTTTCAGTGAAGCGTCCGACTTTGGCTCAGGAGCCTGCTTCAGATTCTATGTCTCCTTCTCTCTCTGCCCCTCCCCCACTCACACTCTGTCTGTCTGTCTGTCTCTCTCTCAAAAATAAATAAACATTAAAAAAAAATTAAGTGCTGCTTTCATAGTCATAGTATCCTTCCGGAATCTGGTCTGTTCTATTGATCTATTATTCCATTTCCACACAAAAAACACATAATTTTGTTTACTGTAGTTTTATATTATATATTGATATCTGTAGAAAAAACTCTGCCTCATTCCTCTTTTAAAATTTTTCTTGCCTAGTCCTATGCTTCCTTTCCTCTGTATAATCTTTATAATTTACTTATAAAGTTCCATAAAGTATATTTTGAAGATTTAGATTGGTATTTCTTTAAATGTATTGACTTATTTGTAAAAATGGGATATTTTCAACCCAAGATATAAGAAAAAAAAGTAGGTTAGAAAAAATATACCTTTCTTGAATATTGAATGTCAAGGACAGGGAATTTTCTAAAGATAGATAAGTGAAGGTACTCATTTTTATTGTGAAATAAGGAAAGGATAAAGTGAAAAATAAAGGCACAAACAATATAATGCATTGCAGTTTAGCAGATTTGATTTCAAGGCAAGTCTCTTTTAGCCTGTCTGGACCAAAATGTTCTCATCTATTAAATAAGCAAGTTGGATAGGATGAGGTCTAAGGCCTTTTCCAGCTCTATACTCTATGATGCTCCTACTCTAGACAGAACGAAATCATGAACCAAAACCCAAGGAGATAAATAGAAATGCAGACAAACTTTGTGTTGGCTATTCTGAGACATTATTCTGGGAGGAGAATAAATGCATTGCCCTCCATACATTGGTGGATTGGTCAGCCAACATAAAGGAAGGTGTTATTAATCTGATAGTTCACTGGAGAATATTGAGGCTTAGAGTGATTAAAAAAATTTTCCAAGATCACACAGCTAGCAAAGACAGAATGCCATTTCAGTATTAGATGTGTGATTCCAAGACTGATTTTCTTTCCATCTGTGGAGCAATCCTGGGTGCTTGGTGAAGGAATAATTGAACAAATGGATGGATGGATGGATGGATGGATGGATAAAATAATCACGTTTCAACTATGTGTTTCCTCATTTCAAAGTAGAGGAATAGACATTTGCTAAAAAAGAGTAGACCTTATTTTAGAATTTACTTTTTCCTCATCACCGCAAGTAGCTTTCAAAGGAATTACTTTTTAAAAAAGCAGTGATAAGAATGGACCTAAGCTGACTTAAACTTTCTAATTCATAAAGACAGTGAAAGAAGTCATTTTGTACACCATCGTGTCACAGAATTTGATCAATGTGTGTTATCAGTATTTTCTTTTTTCCTAATTAGTCTCTATCTTATTTATAATAACACTGTGAATGGTAGAATTTGAAGAATTATTTCTGCAAAATCAATGTAGAAGAAAGAAATGTATATTAATGGAAATATTTTCTAATTATTTTGTGTTTCATATACCAAGTGTTATTCTAAGACTTTATGTATACGAGGTCATTTAATCCTCATGAAAAAACTTAAAAACTCTAATTTACTCTTACTTTGTAGATGGCAAAAACTTACTGAGGCATGGAGAGAAGGTAGATAAAGTAGTTTGCCCTCAACCACACACCTAGATAACAACAGTATGTGTATTTAAATGTGAAGTCACTGAACTGTCTTTCACCAAGTAAAGATAATGGGCTTTGGGGTCATAATACCAATGAGAAGAGGAAAGAGAAGAATATGTCAGTTATAGTGCATACTGGATATGAGTATTCTTACACTCCTTAAATATATTAACTCATAACAGCTCTATGAAGTTCAAATCTATGTTCTTTACATGCTGTGTGATTTGGGGGCAAAATAATTAACACATATCTGATCTTCAGGCTATCGACAGGGATGGTAATATACAACACAGAATCTGTGTAAGGTTTAAATGAGAAAATTTATTTGAATGCATCCAGCTTATAAGTGGTCAAGAAGTGTTTGTAGTTTTTATCTTTTTATATACAATATTTTCCATGTGATTTCAGAAATTTTCAGTGTTCTCATGCCAAAAAGGAACTTCGTGGGTCTGAATATTTAAGAACACCACAGGGTTCAGGTTCATCATTCAAACCAACAAAATCCAATCTTTCAACTCACATTTACCTCCTTCTTAACAGTTTTTACAGTCTCTCTCCAACACACGAAGATAAAAACACCCTGGAAGTTCCTTTCCCAAATGCAAAACTACTTATAAATTGAAATGAAAGTGAGAAAATGAGGATTATGTGACATTTACACCAATATAATCATTAACTGATGTGAATTAGGCTCATGGTGGACCAGGAGACCTAGAATTTCAGAGCTATAAGAAATGTTACTTACCTTGTACAACAGCTGCATTTTGCAGATGAGAACATTAAGTCTCAAAGAGATAAAGCAAGTTGCTCTGTGTCACAGTGTAGCTTGGGTGGCTTGCCGAGTATCACATATCTGGTCCCGTCTCCTGCAAGCATTAAATGTGTTGACAAGTTTATTGCCTTCTCAGCAACTACTTGGATGTGAACTGTACGAAGCTAGTTTAATGTCATCGTACCACGCCCTCCAGACCAATGAGGCTATCCGCTGAGTAATGAGATGGTTGTCATTGCCAAGGACGGACGTTTCTTGGCCTGGAGTTGTACTCAAGTGTAGCTTTGTCAGGTGGTGGGCTATCAGATGGTGAGTAGATATAGTATGAAGTGTTTCCCTACACTGTGTGAAAGAACTGAGTAGAGCAGAGTCTTACTACCTCTATCCAGAAGGAGGTAGACTTGTTAAACGCTAATCGTTCCCAGTCGCAACCACTAAGACATTTTTTTTTTCAATTATCTTTCCTTCCACTAGTCCATGATTTGGAAGAATCTGTGGACCAAACGACATAAATGAAAGAATCTTTCCCATTGCTCTGTGATCCACCCATATAACAACAGCTCAAAGCCCCATTTCAACTGTTGTCCTCTTGAGAAGTTTAGAAAGCACAGATTGGAATCCCTGGTCTTTGGAATACTTTAGGTTAAAAATGAGGTCTAACGTTCAAAGATATTTTACTCAATTTATAATACACATTCATGGAAGCTAAAATAAGTTAAAAATCACACTGTGAAGAATTTAATATTTGTTTTTTTGGGTCTTAACAAGATTTTGATGAATAATTAATTATTTCCCATTGATTGTAAGAAAGACTGAAGTTGACGAATTTGGTTGGCCCTTGCCCTAAATTTGTAGGTACGAGACAGAGCTGGCTTTGTGGGGTATGTCCTTTAGGTACAAGGAGAATCTGGATTGATGGAGTTTAGAGAGAAGGAAAAAACAGCAATAAATGTGTGTCAATTATGTGTAGTGAGAACTTCATAAATATTATTTCATTTAATACACACTGAAACTTTCCAAGTAGGTATCATAACCTTTATCTTAACCATGACCTAATACAGTGAGAGACTTTAAAAAACATTCCCAAGGTATAGAAGAGCGTGCATAGCATGCTGCTGTTTATATTTGTAACTACTAAAACTGGAAGCATCAGCAAATGCTTGCTTAGACTAAAAATGGAAAGATAAACTAGAATTTTTTGAGGACACCTGAGAAGTTGAGAGGTAGAGAGAACAGGGACAGAAAGAAGACCTTTTGGAAGATTCCTTGCTTTGTAGAATTTTTTTTGGAACCACGCAAACAGTTTATTCCATCAGAAACCAAAATTAAATGTTACAAAGCGATCCGTTATCTAAAGCCAAATGAAAGTAATGAATGTGAATACACATCAAGTGGATACAATTAGGAAAAGTGGGAAAAAAAACTTTTTAAATTTTTTAACATTTATTTATTTTTGAGAGAGAGAAAGAGACAAAGCATGAGCTGGAGAGGGGCGGAGAGAGAGGGAGACAAAGAATCTGAAGTAGTCTTCAGGCTCTGAGCTGTCAGCACAGAGCCTGATGCGGGACTCAAACCCACAAACTGTGAGATCATGACCTGAGCTGAAGTCAGAGGCTTAACTTACTGAGCCACCCAGGTGTCCCAAAGTGGAAAAATTTTAAGTGACTTTAATAAACACTAATATGACTGTCGGCTTTGGTAGAGGAGGCCCTACAGACAAAAATAATTATGAAATAAATTTTATTTTCATTAATCATACCATGGGTAGCAGTTTTGGTGGTGTTGTTCTAAGGCCATGCTGCAGGAATTATGTCATAAAGCAAATCAGTGTTTATGCTGGCATTTGTGAGTACTAGATTTCCATTCCGAGGTGGAGATGTATTATTGATGAAGAAAAGTAAAAATCCTGAGGAGTCTTAAATATGATTTGGAAATATCAGTTTGAGCTTATTGAGCATTTTACCATTTTTTAATCTAGTGCTAGCCACAAAAACGCCTAGAAACCATTACCAACATCCTAGCAATAAGTACCATTACTGAATCGTAACACTATTTCACACTAAAAGAAACCAATTCTTTTTGGAGAAATGGACTGATGTCAAGCCAGGGGGAAAAAAATGTACAAAATGCATCTGAAACATCCTGTCATACCAGAAAGCTGGAAAGCAATCAAAGACTCTAAGGTTGTATCAAAAGGACTCAGAAGCTAATTTGAAGAGATTCCCACACTAGCCAAAGATGGGCAGTTGAGATATCCAGAAGATAATAATTGCGATCTGGTTGCAATGATTTAATGTGTTGTAACACATCAAATATCTTTAAATCAATGAGTTCATGGTGACAAAAAAAAAAAAAAACAACAACAACAAAAAAACAAAAAACCCTAATTGCTTACTTTTGAAGGATGATAAAGAACCAACTCATTTTCTTGAAAACTAGTAAAGAGAAAGAACCAAGTGTTAATCCTGCCTTCCTATACAAACGCATTTTTTAGTTTTAAAACAGTTAACAATGTGAAAACAATAAATTCATTTTTAAATATTTCAATCAAATACAGGAATATTTCACATATAAACTAAAATTTACACATACCAAAAAAAAGTATCACACGATCCAATTGGCATTCTATTTCAGTCTTTTAAAATTTAAGAACAAATAGGGGTGCCTGGGTGGCTCAGTCGATTGAGCATCCGACTTCCGCTCAGGTCATGATCTTGCGGTTTGTGAGTTCGAGCCCCGCGTTGGGCTCTGTCCTGACAGCTCAGAGCCTGGAGCCTGTCTCTCTACTCCTCCCCCACTCACATTCTGTCTCTCTCTCCTTCAAAAATAAATAAACATTATTATTTTTTTTAATTTAAGAACAAATAACTTCAAGTGGTCACACAAAATAAGCACTTGAGGATTGAGGTAACTGACATTCCGTGTGTGTATTCCTCTTTAAAATGACTGTGATATCATTATTGATTTCATTTTTTTAATGTTTACTTATTTATTTTGAGAGAGAGAAAGAGAATTGTGGGGGAGGGACAGAGAGGGGGAGAGAGAGGATCCCAAGCAAGCTTTGCGCTGTCAGCATGGAGCCCAGCGTGAGGCTCGAACCCACGGACCCTGAGATCAAGACCTGAGCTTAAATCAAGAGTCTGCCACTGAACTGAAGGAGCCACCAGGTGCCCCTCATTATTGATTTCTAATTAATACAGGACTATGCAGCCCCACAGGGATTGGAGACACAGACCACACCCAAACCAAGCTGTAATGAATCCAAATCCTCATGTACTTATCTTGAAATGAAAACACTTCACAGTGAAAACACTTCATGGAGTACCGAGTGTCAAAGTTAACTGTGAAACTGGACTTCTCTGAACTAATCGCCGTGTAGAAGAAACTGTTGATTAAAGGATAAGTCATAAAAATGTGTTAATTTGAAGCTTACATATATATCATTAAAAGTCAACAGTAACCACAGCAATTGTTTAGAACTGAGTCCAACTGATTTTTTTCCAGACACATTATTTATAATTGGCAGCCTTCATAATAATAAAAAAAAAATATGCTAGCTTTAGTTTTATTGTTGCTTTTAAGTTCTCTTTAGGATTCAAATTACTGTAGGCAATGTGTCCCTTATTGCTATACCCTAGAACAGGTTACTTCCACTGGTATGACATTGGATCTGGTCAACTGATCCAATATCACAAATGTGACATCCAGACATTATCACCTCCTAAATGAAAACCAGAACACTATCTGAAAGGTATTTCTTTATATAGAGAGATATAGATAGATATAGATATAGATGTAGATATAGATAGATTGATATAAAGATATATATATAAATAAAGATATATATATAACTTTATATATAAAGATATATATAAATTTATTTATATACATAAAACTTACCTATCTATATCTATATCTATATCCTGAATCTCCTCCACATTCTGGATCCAAATACCAATTTGTAGGAAGCGTAGGGTTCAGAACGTGCTAAATGTCATCACAGGACACAATCAGCAAAATCCAGACTTTGGTATACTCCACTTAACACATGATAGAGATTTTTCAACAAATTCATTGCAGAGAGGGAGAGACAGAAAGAGACAAGAGAGAGAGTGAGAAGGAAGACACTTAAGAGATATACCAACTAATTGCAAAATACAACCTTATTTGAATCTTGACTCAACTGCTCTGTAGAAACTGAGCCAATTCAGAAAATTTGAGCACTAACTAGATATTTGATGGTTGCTAAAGCATAAATGTTCATCTTAAAGTGTGGCAATGACATTGTTGTCATG
This sequence comes from Panthera uncia, assembly GCF_023721935.1. Lineage (NCBI taxonomy): Eukaryota > Metazoa > Chordata > Mammalia > Carnivora > Felidae > Panthera > Panthera uncia. The sequence goes on from NW_026057581.1 coordinate 18,690,165, forward strand.
TTTAATAAAAGAGTCCTTTTATTTCAGTAATAAATACCAGAGATCATATAATAACTAGGATTTGTTTCAAAACAACCTGACAGGGAGGCAATGGTGGGAGTAGAGATAAAACAAGACTGTCCGTGAGTTGGTGATTGCTGAGATTAAGTGTTGTATTAATGGAGGCTTACTTTCTATTCACTTTGCTATATATATGACATTTTCCATAATAAAATGTTAAAAAAAAAACATTTTCCCCCAAATCACAAAGCTTCTAGAAGGCTTGAATGGATGGCAATATTATTTCCTTTGATGGGAAGTAGGATAAAAGTTAATTAAAAGGAAGGAGAAAAGGTCGTGGTTGGAGGAAGACCCCAGGCTAAACAGATGATGAGGCCAGGGCTCAGTGGGGGGACTAGCCTCGCCTTTTACACTTCTATCTCGAAAAGGGAAAGAAGAAAAGAAGAATGTGTGAAGATATTGACAGATGCATGTATTCGCTGGGGAAAGAGAGGGAACCTGGGAAGCTTGAAGGACTTGCAGGGAAGCAATTCACTTAGCCTCTGGGTCTCTGAAAAGAAAGTGAAGTAAATGAGGGGGTGGGGCTGACAAGATGATCCACAATCCCTTTCTTCCAACCTACCATGTTGGATTCTCCAACGGCAATAACAGAGAATAGAGCTCGTACCTTTTGAATTTCAGACTTTCTGGTAATGAATCTGAAGGCCAGTGATTGCTTTCACTGTAAACTACAGCATATGTTTTCTGCTTCTCACAATACCCAGTCAAAGTTCTCACACATTATCTGAGAATTGCCTTTTTGTGATTGAGAGTTCCTCCACTGACCTGTTAATGATTTCTGTTTACTATTAGATAATGACTTGAATTTATTACATAACATGGACGGTTGGTAAAGCCTGGCTTCACATCACTGGTAACTCATGAAACAGACAACCATTCTTGCAATAAATCCTAGCAAATTCTGATGGATTTTTATTTTTACAGGTAGTCGAAGCTGGTATGGTTGGTTGGGAGGCACAGATTGCAGCCCTAAAACGTGGCCCTTTAGCTGCAAACATCTGAGGACAAATTAATATAGCTCTCACGTGGCAATATCCAGGGTGCCCGAGGCAAAGCTCACGGAGAAGACGGCCTGACCAACCTGAGAATTCTGAATTCATTTCATTCCATCTACAGTAGCCGTGGGAAGTGCAGGAAAGACAACATTATTTCTGCTCCACCAAAGATGTGTTTTGGAGCATTTCACCCCAGGATCCTGGAGCTGAGTACTTATAGAGACTGACACTTCGATCATACGTACAGCGACACATCACATTGTATCACATCTTCTGAATTGAACAGGCGAAGGAAATGAGGAAGGGGTGGCCACATTCAATGATCTGAATTCTTTGGGGACAGCTCAGCACCCTGCAAGTCAAAAGAAGGATAAAATATTACAGAAGACTTCTCAATGCAGCTGCTTCATATTAAACACTGTCAAATAACTCCCAACTTTCTTTGATCTGAATGAATTCTATATTACTTTGGTGACCCTTTAGAGCATCTCTCCTTGACTCTCATTCTTTTTTTATTTTATTCTATTTCTGCCTACAAGCATTCATTCTTTATTTTACGTACTTAGAGAGAGAGATGTCACTTATTTAACTTTATTGTATGAATGCATAGGAAACCATTAGTGGCCTGAGAAAAATGATAAACACACAAGACACGAAAAAATATGGCAAAAAACAAAATTATGATGTCTCAGGCTGCTACCATGTCCTCCCTCTGATGGCTTATGGTTTATAAAAGACAAATCACATGAAAATCTGTATCTAATGATTGCCTATGCTTTCCTTAAAAGTGACAATAATATTTTGAAACTTTGGAAAAAATGAATAAAAAAATACAGAGGGAAGAAACAGAGTGTATAATAAAAAGTAAAGACAGCACTCTGTGGGAAAGAGAAACAGAAAGGTTATAAATGGAGAAAAAGAAAAAGAGAAATGGAATTACACAGACAAGATGGATTCTGTTATGTCATTCTTAAGAAAGAAAATTTATGAAACCAGCCAAAAAGATGAATTTGGCATAACAAAAGCATACTTATTATACACTAAAGTTATTTAAATACTTTTGATTTTAGTGTAATAAATATACGTACCTCATTTGTGTATCATGGCTTCAGAATAAGGATAGTGTCATTTATAGCATAGGTGGTAGATTCAACTCTTTAGCAGTGACAGTCTTTTTTTAATGTTTGTTTATTTTTGAGAGAGAGAGAGAGAGAGAGAGACAGAGAGAGAGGATCCAAAGCAGGCTCCATGCTGACAGTGGAGAGCCTGATATGGGGCTTGAACTCACAAACCATGAGATCATGACCTGAGCCAAAGTTGGATGGTTAACCGAATGGATCATCCCCCCCCCCCAATAGTTACAGTCTTTAGATAACTTAGAAGTCTCAAGTTCAAGATTTGAAATATTTTATTGTCACCCTCAATATCAATATTCTGCAACCAATTGCTTGAAACTAATATAAAGCAGTGAGAAATACATTTATATCCTGTAATCATATTTTGGATCAAAAGCGTACAAATGAGTAAGCAAAAACTCTGTGCTTTGTAACTATTTCTTTTTTCAAAACAAATGAAAAGATATAACTGGTTTAATACTTTCAAAAGGCTTGCACCTATTCTTAAATAATTCTTTTTTTTTATTAAATTTTTTTTAACGTTTTTATTTATTTTTCAGACAGAGAGAGACACAGCATGAACGGGGGAGGGGCAGAGAGAGAGGGAAACACAGAATCTGAAGCAGGCTCCAGGCTCTGAGCCATCAGCCCAGAGCCCGACGTGGGGCTCGAAACCGCAGACCGTGAGATCGTGACCTGAGCCGAAGTCGGACGCTTAACCGACTGAGCCACCCAGGCGCCCCTATTCTTAAATAATTCTAACAAGCTAAATAATTCAAGCTAAATATTTTTTCTGGAGGGGAGAGTAAATTTGCTTGAAATGAACGCAGAACAGTAACATAGTTTAAACATATGCTTCTATATCATCAGTGAGCCAGAGTAAGTTATAACCATTACCAGCCTAATTCACTTTTTGGCCAGGTGTTACAATATGATAATAAAATATGATATAACTTAGAACAGCAAATGAGTCACTTGTAGAGTAGGCAGATAATACCGTTGTCAACTCAGAACCAAGTTCTTCTTTGTTCAGGAATCATAACCCAACATGTTTTCCCCCCTGCTTTTCTGTCACCCGTTGAGGCCAAAACATTTCACTTCAAAGGACTTGATTATTTTCCATATGCAGATAGGTGCCTTCCTAACAGTACTTAGGGCTCAGAGTCACTATTATACAGGATCACTCATTCTTCAGGATCAGCACAACTGGGATCTGGCACGCGTGTTGGAAATGACTCATGTAAAACAGGTGAATGTCAATACTCTGATCACTCCCAACTTGACCGATTTTATTTCCTGCCCCCCCATCACATGTGTATTTTCCAGTGGTTTCCAATGAAGACTAAACTTCCTCTACACAAAGCATTAAGTTCTGAATAACCCATTTAGCCTATCCTTGAGATGCTGTTAAGAATTTTAATTAGTGATTATGAATCATTTTTAGACGCTTACATGGAAGAAGGTACAGCACACTAAATTATTATTATCATTACAAAATTGTAAGTATAACATTGCATTAATTATGGTTCTACATAGACCTTAATTGTAGGCATTTAACTCTGAAGATAATTTCAGTGTTGTCAGGCCCCTTGATTTGTGAAGTCGTGCAAAAGTGTTGTTGCCAGAAAATGCTATGATATGGACTTTATCAATCCATGCTGCCCTGATTCGGTATAAATTCCTAATTTCCTTTAAACCAACACCATGTTCTGCTATAGGATATATTTTTCAACAAGCTTCCCCCGCCCCCGACAAATTTCTTCTCTCGACAACTCAATGGAGTTCTGTCACAGGAAGTAACACTGAGGTTTAATTAAATCCCCTTTTGGTTTTTGCATCTTTTGCTAGAACTATCTGTGTGTTTCTCATATTTGACATTAACAGTGACTTTTTCTGTTGTTGTTGTTGTTGTTGTTGTTGTTGTTTTGTTTGGGCTTGGTTTTGCCTTGTCTACATATTCAGTGGCATCAACACGTAATTTAAGTGGCTTAGAACTAAACTGTTTTCATCATATAGAAATGCCTGCTAATTCCATAGGAAAGCTATACAAATCTTTTCCTCTAACCCTACCGATTAAGATTCTTTGGTGGCTTTTCATTTCAGTAGAATAAAGTGTTAATGTGTAAGAGCTTTTACCCTGGGAACCCTACCTATCTTCAATGTCTGGTGCTTGTCTGTTCGGCCACTTCCCCACCCTCACCTGCACTGGTATATGAACACATACAAGTACACACACAGGCGTGTGCACATGCACACTGTGTTTCAGAAACATAAGGTGACTTATGTTCCCTTGATTATCTGAAAACTTCCTTCTCCATAGTCTCCATTTGAAAAAGTTTTTGTTTTTTTTTTAATGCTGTTCAAATATTACTTCCTTTGCAAAAACTTCCTCAACATCCCAGGAAGAACCCATCCTTTATTCCCCTATGAGATCCAATGTATACCTCTGTTAAGCATTTATTAATTAACACTATAATCTTCTTTTTTTTATTGTGTCTACATCTATGAACTTAGGACATCTTGAGGAACAAGAAAAGAAGATAAAACTAATATGTTTCAAGTTATCTATCCACCTATAAGATAAGTAATATTTTCCTCATTTTTCCTGGGATAAACTGGGTAGCATGAAGGTGAGTAACCAAAGTCATATAGCTAGTAAGTGGCAGAGTCAGAATCTTGAATCCAAAGCCTATGACCTTCCACTGTATAAAGAGGGCTATGTCTAGTTCACTTTGAACCCCAGGTCCTTTGCACAATGCCTGGAACACAGCACTAAAGCAATAAATCAGTAAGTGGATGCATAAATAAAACTCGCAGACTATGAACTGGACTCCCAGATGGTAGGGATGGAGCTCTCCAGGGTCAAGGTAAGACTGTCACAGTGACATCCAGGTTCCAAGTTCTACCTTCTACCAGCCCTGGCTCTGTTCTGAGTGATAGCATTCAGGATGTCACTATCTTCAGAAGACCCCTGCCAGTGATTTGTTAGGTTGGGTGTTGTTAGCACATACAGGGTGATTATTGTTACTCATACCACAGACATTTTGACAGCGCTCATTGTTGGACTTCTTCTAGAATGACATATTTTGTACTTATTCCATCGTTTTACAGTTTTGTCATTGTTGTTGGATTTTTTTTTTAGGCAACATGATGTTGGAGTGTGAACAGAGGCTTCACCAAGGTATCTTTGGTTTATTTGTTCCAACAGACTTGATTCTTAATTTAGAGTCTATATCCGATTAAGAATTTTTAGCTAAAGGAGGAAAGATATTTCAAATGAAGAATCTTCAAATCAAAGCACTGCTTATCACATTACAATTTCCCTAGGGAGACTCTACGTTTTCTCAAGAACTCATTTCTTCATCTAGTCTATCAGACAAAATTATAAATCTTCTGGATGCAAATAAACTGTTGCTCAGTGTTTACCTCCTTGTTCCCAAACACCCCAAGGTCAGGCTAGTCCAGTTTCCGTTCTGCTTTCTCCAGTTGCCTCCTTATGCATTCAAATTGACAAATGCCCTTGTACATTATTTTTAACCCACCCATATCTAATGCATCAGTATCTTGTTATGTTTCCTTTGATTTCATTGCTTGCAATGCTAGTATCAGCAGCACAGAATTGCCAAAGCACTAAGCAGCCCAATTTTTCTTTAATTTCTCAGAAAATTGACAGTTTTATGAACTGTCTCTTTACCTATGCCCCATAAACATGTCAGGCTGTGGAAAACCATTCTAATTAAATCCCAAGGGGACTGCAATGGAAGATTATAGCTTCTTGGCAGGTTATTAAAAAACAGTTGTTCATATATACACAAGTATGTGTACTAGAGCCTAACATTTGACAGAACAGTCAAGGAATTAACCCCACGAGCAGCTTCAGCTCAAACTGACTGAACAGAAAGGAGGAAAGTGAGTGGGAGAAGACAGCTCCATTCAAGCTTTTGTTTTTATATCCTTTCTGAGTTCCTATAGATTACCAGATAGTTTAAGAGGTTTCTGAGGTCATCACCTTCCTCAATGGATTTTATACACCTGCTGAAGAAAATTTATACAACTGTTGTCTTTCTAACGAGTAATTTTTGATTCTAGGATTCTCTTGGAACATAACTGAGCCAGTGGAAAAAACAAATAAAATAGAGTTTTCTCTCTCACACATTCAGGACGGAAACATATGGCACATGGGATGCTGCATTTAAGAGAAAAAAAGATAATTCTTGTTGGTGAAAATATTTTCCAGCATTTGCATTCCTGCCAAACATTTTCCAGCATTGCATTCCTTCCTAACTGGATAGGTAAATATTTCAATCTAATTGGAGACAGTCATTTCTAAGATGGTTAAGTTAAAATCCAGTGTCAAGAAGGAATGAATGGTCTGTGAAGTTCCCTATGGAAGATGTGATTCAAGTAAATGAATCTAACATTTAATTAACTAAACTGGGAATTGTATACCCACTAAATAATGATTCTGGTTAACATATTCAGGGCTCATGAAAATGTGGTCACAAAAGTGTGCCTACCCACTTCTCAACAAAAAAACAGCTTGGTGGCTAAAACATTCTGATCTTGAGGTGAGTTGACATTTTCAATCTCTCACAAGGACAGTTCCCTTTATTCTCTTTCATGGCCACAAAGTGTAACAATGTTTCTAGACACTATACAGGAAAAGTCATGCCCATAGCCTATAGGGAAATTGAATAAGACAATATGGCTGGTTCATTGCAAAACCACTATCACCACTGTAAAATCAACCTAAAAATGCTTCTCCTAAAAATAAGGAGCAATCGGTGACATCTTTGTCAATTAAAATCTTCCTGTGGAAAACAGTATGAAGGTTTCTCAAAAAATTGAAAACCAATACCGTATGATCTAGTAACGTCACTATGGGGTATTTACCTAGAGGAAATGAAAACACTAATTTGAAAAGATATATGCACCGCTATGTTTATTGCAGCAGCTTTATTTACAGTAGCAATATATGAAAGCAACCCACGTGTCCATAGATGGATGAATAGATAAAGAAGATGTGGTAATGGAATAATACTCAGCCATTAAAAAAAAGAGTGAGGTCTTGCCATTGGAGACAACATGGATGAACCTAGAGGGCATAATGCTAAGTGAAATAAGTCAGACAGAGAAACATGAACACCACATTATTTCACTTACATGTGGATATGAAAAAAAAAAATAAGCAACAAACAAAAAAAAGACTTTCTAAATTAAATGTTTATTTATTTATTTTTGAGAGAGAAAGAGGAAAGGGCAGAGAGAGAAGGAATCCCAACCAGGCTCCTCATTGTTAGTACAGAGCCAAACACCAGCGCTAACTCATGAACCATGAGATCATGACCTGAGCCAAAACCAAGAGTCAGATGCTTAACCGACTGAGCCACCCAGGCGCCCCCATACTCTTGAATATAGAAAACAAACTGGTGCTTGCCAGAAGGGAAGTAGTGGGGGAAGGGGTAAAATAGATAAAGGTTTTAAAAGGTACAAACTTCCAGTTGTAAAATAAATACGTCATAGAGACAAAATGTGAAGCATAGGGAATATAGTCAATAATATTGTAATCATGTATGATGACAGATGTTGACTATATTTATGGCGAACATTGAGTAATGTATAGAATTGTCAAGTCATGATGTTGTATATCTGAAACTAATATAACTTTGTGTGTTAACTTTACTTCAATAAAAATCACGTTTTCCTAATAAGAGTACTATTTTAAAATCATTATTTAAAAAAAATCTTCCTGTATTTCATCTGAAATACAAAACTGTTGCCAGTTGATTCTACTAAAATAAACTTTGAGTCTACTCATAAATCAGGCCCTGTGGCATAGTAATCATCAAGCATCTCAAACAAAATGAGAAAACAGTGCCCAATTTTTGGGAAATTAAACTGGTTTGGGTTATGTTTTTCTGTTTGTTTCGTTGTTTTTTCTTCTCTCTCTTTCCAAACTTATTTTCTCCTGTTCCCACTTTTATATCTCCTCCTGTTTTCCAGACCCATTTTCCTCTGCATATACACATGTTCAACATTCCTCCAACCTCATAAAAAAATGTCTGTCCTTGATCCTACTTCATCTCGAAGTAACTATCTCTTCCTTCCCTCACTGTAAAACTTCTTGCAGAAGTCCTCAATCCAGCTAAGTCCAGCTTGTCTTATCTGCTCCCTGAGTTCAAATCCTCTCCACCACTTCTAGTATGGTGCATAAGGACCACAAGCTTCCACTGAGAAGTGGCACTGAAGAACAACCACAGAATTTCCAATCATGCCACCTGGTAATGGTGTGTCTCAGCTCTTGACATTTTAGTCTATCTACTCCTTGCCTTAGGAATTTGCACATGTCTACCTTGTCTGTAGCTCTTGATCACCTGTTGATCTCCTGGAACTAGCCTTTGGCTGTTGTTCATGCCTCATTCCTCACTCTCTTATGATAAACCATCCAAGATACATCATCTATCAGTTTCTGTTTGGCTACAAGGATTTCTAGACTTCAACCTCTTAGCTCTTAACCCAAGTACCACCCATTCTTGGTCATGCCCACGTATGAAAGATATTTCACTTTTATTGCACCCTTCATTGGGTCAATGAGTACACAATTTCAAAATAAAATGGCTTTTCCCCAATTCCTCTTCTGTTTAGTCTTTCAGTTGAGTACTGCCTCATCCTTGAGAGAACTCCCTCATTTCTTAGTTTGCATGCTACCAAGTTATCTTCATTCCTCTTGATTCTATGAAGTCTTTTTCTTTGTCCCTTTCAACAATTCCTTCTACTCTTCATTCTCCATAAATGATAAGGACTATGCAAGATTCTCTATTAAGCCGTCTTTTCCCTCTTTGTGCAGTCTATTAAATTAACACTTCCTTAATGGATTTATTGCAATCTCAATAACAGAGATTGCCAAATTTCTGTCTCTTTTCTTTCTTCAGCTTTAGACTTAAGTTTCCAATTGCTTTCTGGACATTGATATTTAGATACCTACCTGCTTTGATATGTCCCAAATGTTAGGGTTCTCATAAGTCTAATTGCTCTTCCTGGCTTTCCTGTGCTTCCAGGCCATAGATTTCTTTCATGTTTGAAGTCTTCATTTTTCCAAACTCCTATATTCAATCAGTAGTCAAGTATTGTGGATTTTACCTTTAAAACATCTCTCACATCTATACCATCTTTCCCCAGTTCTACTGCAGTCTTCATCAACTTTCACAGCATTTATTGTAATAATCTTGTAATTAATTTCTTAGTAGTTTCTTCTCCTCTAACATGTGATCTTTAAATCTGTCTTCTTAAAATTTCACACATAATCAAGACATACATCTGTTTAAAAATGTTAAATGATAGGGGCACCTGGGTGGCGCAGTCGGTTAAGCGTCCGACTTCAGCCAGGTCACGATCTCACGGTCCGTGAGTTCGAGCCCCGCGTCGGGCTCTGGGCTGATGGCTCGGAGCCTGGAGCCTGTTTCCGATTCTGTGTCTCCCTCTCTCTCTGTCCCTCCCCCGTTCATGCTCTGTCTCTCTCTGTCCCAAAAATAAAATAAACGTTGAAAAAAAAAAAAAAAGAAAAAGAAAAATGTTAAATGATAATGATAAGATGGTTCATCATCACCTACAGTTTTTAGAACCAATTACCTACAACCACGCTGTCTTTAATCTACCCACTCTCTACTCCTTCAGGGAGACATACAGAAGCAACTCCCCCTCAACATTTGTCTGCCTTCCTCTACCTTCCAAAACTTTTTCTCACTATCTCAGATTTAAAAAAACCTGCCTATTATTATTTTATGTCTAGGGCAAGACATATTTAAGATAAGCTTGGGCATCTTGTTAGGAAAGCAGAGAAGCCATGAAAGATTAATTGAGTTGTGTTCTAGGACACGGAAGCAAGGTGAAGTGTCCCCACTGGCCAAAGATGGGGTTTCCACCAGCCAAAAAGGATAATATTTGAAATGGATGACATAACATCAGTATGTGAAAAGTCATGAGTTTATAATGACATTCTTAAATTTCATAGGAATATGCTTCCCATCCTTTAAGGTCCATTTCTAATGTGAGCTGCTCCATATATTACTTTTTGATTCTCTCAAATGACTTGGTTAGCTTCCTCTTTTGAATCTCTATAGCATTTTGGTTTTTACTAATATTCTTTTTTTCTTAATCTATATACATCTAATAAATAATATGGAGACCATATGATTCCAAAACTTACTTAAAGGTCAAGATTTAATTTCAAATGTAGTTAAGTTTTCTTTGATTGGTAAATGACCCATTTTCCAACCCTAAGAGTTCTAGTAAAAATCAATACCTTAGAAAACCAAAAATTTTAAATAATGTATTCTTTTTTTGTTTGTTTTAATTATTTGTAAAGTTTATTTTACTCAATTTATTATGTAGTACTTTTTGGTCTGTTACCTCAAGTACTTAGGTAAGTACAGTTATTATTATTTAAAAAATAACACTTGTAGCCTGTTAGATTATATCCAATAATATCAATTTTATTGCTGCCTGGTAAACTTGTTTGAGGGTTAACTATATATAAGAAATCACTATTTGGTAATTATAAAGAATATACAAATAATAGAGAAACTAATTTTAAACACTTTAAAATTTTATTATAAAAGTTTATTATTGGAAAAATAATAAATAGAAATAGTCTGGTTTATTATTGTCTTTCCACTACAGTTCCTATGAAAATTGAAAAACATTCTCTCTAGCATTTCAGTTTCCCTTGATTCTTCTTGTACAAATATAGCATAAGTTCTCATTCCTAACACCCTGTGATTCACTTTGTTATGTCATTACTAGTTACTTTAAGAAACTAAAGAAATACGTCTGAAAATTTCAAATAACAGAACTGTAAACATATGCCAAAACTAAAGTAGCAAAGTAAAGAATTCAAGGTAAATTATTGGATAATTCAAGGTTCAAAAGACACTTTAATCTTGATAATCTGAATTGTCTAGATCAGCACTGTCCATAGAACATTCTATGATAATGAAAATGTCTCTAAATCTGCACTGTCCAACACAATAGCCACTAGTCATGTGTTGCTACTGCCATTTGACATGTCGTTGGCATGACATAAGAACTTAATTTTTTTTATTTTATTGTGTTTTAATTAGTTAAATTGTCACATGTGACTAGTGGCTACAGTATTGGGCAATACAGACCTAAATTATTGTTTGCATCCTTGACTTGTGAGTATTTTAGTATTGACACTTTCAGTAATAATTGCACATAAAGGGAGCACCTGGGTGGTTCAGTCAGTTGAGTGTCAGACCCAACTTCACCTCAGGTCATGATTTCATGGGTTGTGAGGTCAAGCCCTGCATCAGGGTCTGTGATGACAGCTAGGAGCCTGGACCCTACTTCAGATTCTGTGTCTCCTTCTCTCTCTGCCCATCCCCCCACCACACTCTGTCTCTCTCTCTCTCTCTCTCTCTCTCTCTCAAAAATACATAAACATTTAATTTTTTCTTAAAAAATGCACATAAACAAAAGGCACAAATAGACCATTTATGACTGAAAATATAACTACTACTACCACTACTAACTATTGACTATCTATATGTTCTAAGCACTATTCTAAGGCCTTTACATAAGTTATTTGGTTTAAAACTCAGAATATCCACATGACAGGTGCCATAAATATCTAAATTTTACAAAGCAAGAAAGAGCCACAAAGAATTTATGTAATGTCCCAAATATATCATCTAGTAAATGGCAGAGTCAGGATTGGAACTCAAGTAATCTGATTCCACAGCTCATGGAATTGCATTTTGATTGTGAACAATTGTCTAATCTCCTTAGTGATCAAAGAATCATAGGCAAATTAAAATAAACCAGGTTATAACTTGTGACCCATTAAATCAGCAAACATTTAAAAGATTATAGTAATCAATAAATAACCTTATTTATTTCAATAGAAGAATATAATAGCCAATTAATATAATTTGGCAATAAGAATGCAGAATTACAGTAACTCCCATATCTCTTATTAGTTTCCATTTCTCAGAATTTATCCTAGAGTAAAAAATTAACAAGAAGGTGTAATGTCACCAAGATGGTGACATATGTCATTACAGACTTTGCTTCCCCCCCACAAGAAGAACAACTAACAACTATTCAAGAACAAGACACCACTGAGAGAATTCTAGGATATGGGAGTGAGGCTGAAGCAACAACAGAGACCGAGACTGACTACATCAGAAGAGTAAAAAAAGCAGTTACATGTTGACTGCATTGCCACCCACAAGGCCAGCATAACACCATGCCAACAGGTCTTCGCTAAGCCTCCATTTCTTCCAGCAGGAAAAGAGAACCCAGGAGGGACAACCAGCTCCCCCCACTCAACATTGTGAGTCACTGATCATGGTAGATGGATCCATGTTCACACCTGCAGTGTCCAAATAGTAATTTCAATCAGCAGCCTTGCTCATGTGAAGAACTCAGTCTGGAACTTGCTTCCCTGCCAGGACAGGGAAGCTATATCATAGCCCCATCTATTAGTGACTATAGTACCCAGTCTAAACCATCTAGTAAGTCTGGTGAGAAAATCCAGGCTATCACTGAGCCCATCCTACAGCCTCACTTGGGTTGAAACTAAGCCAGCAGTCCTATCCAAGTGTTCTCAGTCAGTGGCACACCCCACTATCCCTTTCCTCAGAGCTTGAATAGTTGTTGCCTCAACCAAAAATAGGTCATAATAGCAGGCCCCACCTGCCCAAAGATGTTACCAGCAAACATACCCAGAACTGAAACTGAGCTGACTGGTGAAGACCTGCCTGCCAAAGCAAACCTATAAAGTCTACAAGAGCAACCCCATTACTCAAATGTACAGATACCAACATAAGGAGTCAAGGATTGCAAAAAAAAATCAGGTAAATATACTACCAAAGGAAACTAATGAAGCTCCAATAACTGACTCTAACAAAAGGAAAATCTATAAACTGTGAAACAAAGGATTCAGAATAATCTCCTTAATGAAGTTAAGTTATAGTGAACTATAAGAAAACATAGACAGACAATAAATAAAATGAAAAAATAATGCATTAAAACTAACGAGAAGTTTGACAAGTAAGTGGCAACCATAAAAAAAAAACAGAAATCCTAGAGTCAAAATATAATAACTGAACTGAAGAATTCAATAGAGTTTCAGAAGTAAACTTGATTAGGGATACCTGGGTGGCTCAGTTGGTTAAGCATCCGAGTTCAGCTCAGGTCATGATCTCATAGTCCTTGGGTTCGAGTCCCACATTGGTCTCTTTGCTGACAGCTCAGAGCCTGGAAGTTCCTTTGTACTCTGTGTCTCCCTCTCTTTATGCCCCACCCCAACTCGTGCTCTTTCTGTCTGTCAAAAATGAATAAACATTAAAAAAAATTCAAATAGACTTGATTATGCAGAAAAAAAAAAGAATTGGGGACCTAGAGGATAAGACACTTGAAATTACCCAGTCAGAACAAAATGGATAAAAAGAATGAAAAAGAATTTTAAGAGCCTATGGGAATTATAAGACACAATGAAAAGAAACAGTATTATCATATGGGAATTGAAGAAGGAGAATAGAAAGATAAACTGACAGAAAGTATATTTAAACTAATAATGGTTATAAACTTCTCAAATCTAGGAAACAAAACGGACATCCAAATTCGTGAAGTGCAAAGAATCGTAAATAGGTTGAACTCAAATAGGATCACACCAAAGCATATTATAATTAAATTGTCGAAAGTCAAGATAAAGAAAAACTGTTAAGAGCAAAGAAAGAAAATAGAAATTATATACATGGGAATACCATAAGACTTGAGGCAGATTTCAGGCAGATTTCTCAACAGAAACTTTTTAGGCCAGGAGGGAACTGATAACATATTCAAAATACTGAAAGAAACTATCTGTCAATCAAGAATTCTATACCCAGCAAAGTTGTCCTTTAGAAAGAAAGGAGGCATTAAGTCTTCCCCAAACAAACAAAACTTGAGGGAATTCATTATGACCAGGCCTGCCTTATAAGAAATGCTAAAGGGGGTTCCTTAGTAGGAGTAAAAGAATGTTAATAAACATCATAAAACCATAAGAAAGGTAACATAAATATCACTTATAAGGATAAATTTATATTCATAGTTGGATTCTGCAATATGGTAATAATGATGTGGTGCAGAACATACAACTAAAATTTAAACATTTAAAAAAATGAACATAGTAAAACTGACTACAACTACAATAATCTGTTATTAATTACACAGTTTAAAAGCTATATAAACTCTAATAGCAATAACCTAAAATGTGAAAGGGAAAAAAAAGTAAAAGTGTAAAGTTTATGAATTCTATCAAAATTAAGTTGTTATAAGTTTAAATACAATAAGATATCATAGGTTAAGATGGTTTATGGAAGCCTCACAGTAACCACAAGGGAAAATCCTGTAGTGTTTACACGAAGGAATAAAGACCTCAAAGTATACTGATACCAAAGACATCAAAACACAAAGACAGTAGGGTAAGAAACAAGGAAAAATTGATCTACAAAACAACCAGAAAACAAGAAGAAAATGGCAACAGTAAGTTCTCAACTATCAGTAATTACTTTAAATGTGACTTAAATTCTCCTAAAATCGACATAGAATGGACAAAAGGACACAAAAACAAGACCCAACAATATGCTGCTTACAAAAGATCCACTTTAGCCTTAAAGAGATATATAGACTGAGAGTGAGGGATAAGACATTTCAAGCAAATGGTAACCACAAAAAGCAGGGGTGGCTGTAGTTACATCAGACAAAATAGTCTTTAACTTAAAAATGGTAAACAGAGAAAGAAGGTCATTGCATAATGATAAAGCGATCAATACATCAAAAAAATATAACAATTATTAATACTTATGTACCCAACAATGAATTCATATTATTAAAATGTCAATACTACCAGAAGCCATCTATAGATTCTGAATCTGCTTTTTAAAAGATTCCAAGTGATTTTTATGCACATTAAGTTTGAGAAGCACTAAAGCAACATGCGATAGGTAATGAACATACTTTCTGCTTCTTGGGAATCTATATTCTAGGCTATGATAACCAATCAAGGATTGAAGTCAACTCCCTTAATTATCAAGGACTTATTCTCATATAGATACCTTTATAAATGAAGATTAATCTTGCCATCATTCTTGGGAACTTTACTGTATATGTAGATGACTCAAGGAATACTCTGGACTTTCAAAATCTTGACCTTAACTCCAAATGTTTCC
This sequence comes from Panthera uncia, assembly GCF_023721935.1. Taxonomy (NCBI): domain Eukaryota; kingdom Metazoa; phylum Chordata; class Mammalia; order Carnivora; family Felidae; genus Panthera; species Panthera uncia. Next base: position 18,705,570 of record NW_026057581.1, read on the forward strand.
TCAGTACCTTTCAGTGCCTCACTCCATTGGTTTGATCGTAGACCTTGGATCAGTAAACAGGAGCTATAAAGTCATCACTAAAATTAGACATCCATCCTCTTTAAGTCACCCTGCAAGGAGTTACCATAGATTTCTTCCTAAAATGCTATAATATGTTAGCATGATTGTATCCTGTTCAACCATTCACTATTAATTTCCTTAAAGCAGCTACCAGATTGCTCAGTAATTTTTGTGTTTAAACATCTATTCGCTCCTCTTATCTCTTAACTCTTAGAGAGAAAGACAATCTCCTATCATCTCTGTGATAGAAATACTTAGCCCAGTTTGTCCTAAAGCAGGCACTCACTAAATGCTGTTTGAAGAATGAATACAGTTCTAAGTTTTTATTTGCTTTCAAGAACTTCAATCCTCAGCCATTTGGATTAAGGAGGATTACCTTCATTGTGCAAATGAGGAAACCAATTTCCATGACTTACGAAAGATTAGAAATGGAATGTGTAACAAAGTCTAAGTAAAAACTCTGGGTTTTCTGCCTCTATTAACCATGATTTTCTCATTTCAGTTTTTTTTTTTTTTTTAATGTATAAATTTGCCTAAATTTCAAATCCTGCCACAGTCTGTCCTATTCCTGCCTATCCATTGGTAAGGACTGTACTCTCTCTGGTGTATTCAGGAAAATTTTCCCTCTGACCCACTTATACCATGCTTCTTCCCTCCTTTATTGCCTATGTTTATAAATATTGGCCTAAAAGAACACTTTAATCCTTATATAAACCCAACTCATCATTAATCCAATCTGTAAAATTCTATTGCAGTGTTACTCAATATTGCACAATTTTAGAACATGTAGTCCTCTCTTTTCATGGTGCCACTATGCTCAAATTAAAATCATCATGGTTTTACTTAAATAATACCAATTTTCCCCAAATATAGTTCCAAGTTTAGTTACCACAGCATGTTAACTGTAATTGCATAAAGTAAAAATTTGCTGCTAACTCTTTAGTTCACACATCAATATATAAATGATAGATGTACATTGTGATCAGTAATCAGTTCTGTTATTTCCTTCAAAGTCCGCCGGTGACTGGTCACAATGCATTTGTCATAAGTTCACAGACAGACAGTAAAGCATAATTGTCGGGTTGCTTCCTTGTGTCCTAGTGATAAATCAAGTGACACTTTGCAAAAATGAATAATCAACACAGAACTGACCAACAAAGATGAAAATGTAGCAAAGAAATGAAAGGTGGTAACACTGGGAGTGAAAGGAGAATCACATGTAAACGGAGTTAACAGAAGAAACAGCTGACCCTGGGAATCCTTGACAGTGTTGTTTTTCTTTTTTTTTTTTTTTTTTTTTTAACGTTTATTTATTTTTGAGACAGAGAGAGACAGAGCATGAATGGGGGAGGGTCAGAGAGAGGGAGACACAGAATCTGAAACAGGCTCCAGGCTCTGAGCTGTCAGCACAGAGCCCGACTCGGGGCTCGAACTCATGGACCGTGAGATCATGACCTGAGCCGAAGTCGGCCGCTTAACCGACTGAGCCACCCAGGCGCCCCGACAGTGTTGTTTTTCAAGACAGTCTAGATACTCAGTCAGAGGAACTTAGTGGTGAATTTATTAACATAAAACTAACAAACAAAACCTAACAGATATTTTATGACATTGAAAATATAAAAGATAAAATATCAGAAACTGATCCAAACCTGGAAAGGAGCATGACAGTTTGCCACAGCATAGAAAGAATGGGTGTTCCATAGCAGAAGTTATGCTAACAGAATAAGGCAAGCATTGGCCAAACTACTCTTAATACATTTTTTAATTTTTTTTATTCTTTATTTTTGGGAGAGAGACAGCGAGACAGAGTGCGAGTGGAGGAGGAACAGAGAGAGGGAGACAAAGAATCCGAAGTGGGATCCAGGCTCTGAGCTGTCAGCACAGAGACCAAAGCAGGACTTGAACACATGAACTACAAGATCATGACCTGAGCCAAAGTCAGACGCTTTACAGACTGAGCCACCAGGTGCCCTGATACTTTTTTATTAAGAAATAAAACACTTTAGTTCACAATATTTTAATGTTTCAGTCATACTGTACTAATTATTAGTTTTACTAATTTTTCATTTATTCACACGGTGCAAAAGATTTTAATATTTTAACAAAATGTTTTAATACTATGGGACAGTGTTAAATTTTTTCATTGATTAGTAAAATATCGTTGCATGTTCCACAAAGGAAAAAATCAAGAGTGAAAATGCAACTTACAGAATAGGAAAAAAATACTTGCAAATTACATATCTAATATATCTAGTATATATATACTCACCTAAATAGCAAAACAAACAGAAACCACCTCAATTTAGAAATGGGATAAATACTGGGGAGCCTGGGTGGCTCAGTCAGTTAAGCACCCAACTCTTGATTTCAGCTCAGGTCGTGATCTCATGGTTTGTGGGATTGAGCCCCATGTCAGGCCCTGCACTGACATCACAGAGCCTAATTGGGATCTTCTCTCTCCCTCTTTGCCCCTCCCCACTCATGCTTTTCTCTCTCCCTCTCTCAAAATAAATAAATAAACATTTTAAAAAAGAAAAGAAATAAATGGGATAAGTACCTAAATTGGCATTTCTCAAAATAAGATATATGAAAAGGTGTTCAACATCACTAATCTTCAGGGAAATACAGATCAAAACTACAAGGAGATATTGCCTCACCCCTGTAAGAATGGCCATGACCAAAAAGACAATAGATGGTATTGATGAAAATGTGGGAAAAAAGGATCTCTTGTATGCTGTTGGTGGGAATGTAAATTCGTACAGCCATTATGGAAAATAGCATGGAGTCACCTCAAGAAAACTAAAAATAGAACAAGTCTATGATCCAGTAATTCCACTTCTAAATATATCTTCTAAAGGAAATGGTGATTGCCAGAAGTAGGAAGAAGGGAAAATAGGAGGATGTTGTTTGAATGGTGCAAAGTTTCAGTTATTCAAGATAAATTTAAGTTCTAGCAATCTAATTTACAGTATGATAACTACAGAAAACAAAACTATTACATACTTGAAATTTACTGAAAGTAGATCTTTTTTTTTCTTTTTTAGTTTATTTATTTACTTTAAAGAGAGACAGAGAGTGGGAGTGGCAGAGAGAGAGGGAGAGAGAGAGAATCCCAAGCAGGCTCCCCACTGTCAGTGCACAGCCTGATGCTGGGCTCAAACTCACAAGCCAGGAGATGATGACCTGAGCCAAAATCAAGAGTTGGAGGCTTAACTGACTGAGCCATCCAGGCATCCCCTGAAAGTAAGTCTTAAGTATTCTCACCACATGCATATACCTATAGGAGCTGATAGATACGTTAACTAGCTTGATTGCGGTGATCATTCCACAACTTATACATATATTAAATCATCACTATGTTCACCTTAAATATAAAATTTCTATATGTCAGTTACACCTCAGCAAAGCTGAAATATAAAAAATCCAAAGATCTTTTTGCATAGTTTCAGTTTCCACAGCCATATTATGGCTCCACATTGCCAGGGAAAGTGAGGACAGCCTCCACTTGATTTTTGATGTATGTTCGCTTTATCTCCTTCTCAACTAAACTGTGAATCACTCAAGAATGATGATACTATTTTTATCATTATTTTTAATTGAGTAAAAATTCACATAACATAAAATTCACCCTTTTAGCTTTCAAAGTACACAATTAAGTACATCCTAATGTATTCACCATGTTGCACAAACATCATCACTATCTGGTTCAAGAAAAATTATATTTCATTTCATCCATTTGTGTCATGTGTCAATACTTTAGTCCTTTTTATGGCTGAGCAATATTCCATTCCATGGATATGCCTTAAGTTGTTTATCCATTTAAGAAATGCTACGTATTGGGGTGCCTGGATGGCTCAATTGGTTAAGAATCTGGTTCTTGGTTTTGGCTCAGGTCATGATCTCACAGTTCATGAGATTTTACTTTATTTTCTTGCTTAATTTACCTGGCTAGAACTTCCAGTAACTGTTGAATAGAACTGGCCAACGTGGATATCTTTGTCTTGTTCCTGATCTTTGGGGGAAAACTTTTACTCTTTCCCTATTAAGTGTGACATTAGCTGTGTGTTTTTCATAAATTCCCTTTATGATGTTTAAGAAGTTCCTTTCTATACCTAGTTTGTTAAGTGTTTTCTATCATGAAGGGTGTTGGATTCTGTCAGGTGCTTTTTCTGCATCAATTTAGATGGCCACAAGATTGGGGCGCCTGGGTGGCTCAGTCGGTTAAGCGTCCAACTTCAGCTCAGGTCACGATCTCACGGTCCGTGAGTTCGAGCCCTGCGTCGGGCTCTGGGCTGATGGCTCAAAGCCTGGAGCCTGCTTCCGATTCTGTGTCTCCCTCTCTCTCTGACCCTACCCTGTTCATGCTCTGTCTCTCTCTGTCTCAAAAATACATAAATGTTAAAAAAGAAATTTAGATGGCCACAAGATTATTTTCCTTCATTTCTATTAATGTGGTGAATTATATTGATTGATGTTTGTACGTTGAGATATCCGTGCATTCCTGGGACAAGTCCCACTTGCTCATGTGTTATGATCCTTTTAACATGCCCTTGTAAACTGTTTGCTAGTATTCTCTTGAGGATTTCTGCATCTCTATTCATAAGGGATATGGGTATGCAGTTTATTGTCTTGTTATGTCTTTGTCTGGCTTTGGTTTCAAATTAATGTTGACTTCATAGAGTTAAGAAGTATTTCTCCTTTCATTTTTTTTGTTTGTTTGTTTTTGGTTGTTGTTTTTAGTAATCTTTATACCCAACATAGAGCTCAAACCATGACCCTCGAGATCAAGAGTCACATGCTCTACCTAGTGAGCTATCCAACTACCCCTTCTTTTTGTTTTTGTTTTTGTTTTGGAAGAGTTTAATAAGGATTGATGTTAATTGTTCTCTAAACATTTAGTAGAATTCAAAAATGGTACATTTTTCAGTTTGTGTGTGTGTGTGTGTGTGTGCATATTTGTGTATCCCTCACTGTGCTTAGAAAGGCACTAAACATAGGGGAAAAAAATACATAATGTGTGGATAAATTTCAAGCCAAGAAGGAAAAGTTATTTTTATTATTTTTTACGAATATAATTTATTGTCAAATTGGCTTACATACAACACCCATTGCTCATCCCAACAATGGAGTGCCCTCCCCAATGCCTATCACCCATTTTCCCTAGCAGTGCTTTCAACAATAGCCAGATTATGGAAAGAGACTAAATGTCCATCAACTGATGAATGGGTAAGGAAAAGTTGTTTTTTAGAAAAAGGCAATTAATTTGAGCTAAAGGTACAAAACTTTTTATAGATATGTTTATTGTATATGAATACATTCACCTAACACCATCCCAGCCTGGCCCTGAAATGAATTTTCAAAAGGCTAGCACACAAGAGTGGTTCAAACACAGAATGAGCTCAAAAACAGAATGAGCTCTACTAAGTGGCTTGCAAGAAAACCTCGGAGGTATACACTCACCCACCTTTCAAGGAGAAACTATGTAAAAATCCATAAATGGATTAACGAGCAGAACTGTGGCTGAAGAAAACCAGATTAGCTCTGCCAAAGATGATAGCCGTATAATGCACCAAGAAAATATCCCACAATAGAAAAGAGAAATTATCTGCTGGTAAAAATTCATGATTCTGAAAGTAGACACCACTAGCCTAATTTAATAATTGTAGGATCCCTGATGGAAGGAAGAAGCAGGATGTGTTTGAATCTTTTTTCAAAATTTAATTAAAACCAAAATGGCACTGATTTCTTTGCTCCTCCATGATTCAAACAGTTTCACAGTATACCAACAGACAAGCCACGGTCAGAGGTAATGACTCACCACATTTTCAGAAGGGGATTTTAAGAATCAAAGAAACACCGTTTAGAATTACAAGGAATAAAGTTCCACATGCAGCTTCCAGATCTGTCCTTGTCTGTGTATTCGCGGCAGGCTCCCGCAGCACTCACACCTCCGCAGTAGGCCTTACATGAGGGCTGGCTGGCTGCCTGCCTGCCTCACAGTGAGCCCTGGGCAAAGCGACAGTCACCAGGGCCTTCCCTTCTCCCTGGGAAGAGGAACATTCTCTCCGTGCCCAGGAGGGAAACTTACAAGATCTCCCCCAGACTTAAAGGGAAGCCGAGATTCTAACGAGTAATTCGTCTGCTTGATATTTGGTGAGATATGACCCCCGCTGTTAGATGTTTCTCTTTTTACTACCTGCTGGAAGAAAACAGGGCCACATGCTAATTGCAAAATCCCTTTTTAAAACTCTTCCGATTCACATGCTGCTCTTAGCCAACATCAGTCAAAATTTGATTTACCGGGTTTGCCAGAAAACAATCTGAAAGCTACTTTCTGCTTTGAAAGACATTTTACCTCACCCAAAAGAGGGGAGACAGGAGGAAAGTGGCAAGTGAAAATGGTTGTTAGGAGGAAAGCAAGGGCTTCACTAGATTTGATTCAGCTTGTCAAGCTACAGAATCAAGGATACATGGCTTATTTGCTGTGTGGATTTCTGAGGCCTGTATCGCATACATCTGACCTTTGCCTAAGGAAGTCAAGTTTATTGGTAGGCGATTTACTAGGAAAGGAGCCGGACAGGACACACGTAAATGACCTTTGGTGCCAGGTCTCTGATAAGTGCTAACTAAAATTTCAAGTTCTGCTCCAGAAAATGAAAGTTATTAATAAAAATCATTTTTATAAAAATTGCCATTGGATTTTGTATGTTTCTACTTGGGCTTACAGAATTTTTAACTCTTGAGTTAATTAAATGAATGAATGAATGAATAAAATAAGTAAATAAAATAGAGTATGCTGATTTGGAACTAAAATGGAATCATCCAAACGCTCTAAATTAGAGGAAAGGATAAACTATACAATGATCAGTTGGGTTGTTCAAAGTTAATCACTGCCTATTATTGATAAGAAAACCACGAGGTCCGAGAGTTTCTCATTTATTTAAATCACATAGTAATTTAAACTCTCTCAAAATTTTTCTTCTGAATTAGTTAAATCAACTGTCCGTCACATTCTTCCCAAAGTTTTTGCCAGTTAGTTTGTTAGGAAACCTTTTTTGGAAGTTTACATTCTCCTTTTCCCCGTTCATTGGCTATCTGTTCTTAGTCTTAAACTCCATTAAAATTTTGCTTGCTATTTGTCCATTTTACCCGCAGTAGTATTTAAGGTGTATGGATCGCACGTGGATTTACGTGTTACTAATTGACTGATGATGGATGACTTGCTGAGCCACACAGGCAAGTTGTCACTTGATGATGGTGTATGTGTGCATAAGATATAGGTATGTATGCGTAAGACATAGGTACGTGCGTAAGATATAGGTATGTGTATAATATGTATAGGTATGTGCATAAGATATAGGTATGTATGCATAAGATATAGGT
>NW_026057581.1:18713022-18756798 GCF_023721935.1 Panthera uncia
GGTACGTGTGTAAGATATATAGGTATGTGCATAAGATATAGGTATGTGCATAAGATATGGGTATGTGGATGTCTACCATGTGCCTGCCTTCCATAGCCACTATCAACCCATTGTTGTCATATTTGGTCATTATTTATACTTTATAGTTTTCATTTTCATGTACAGTGCCTAATTTGAACCTAGGTAATTCTCACCATTGTTTCAGCAATGCTGAAAATTTGATACACAGAATAGGAATAATAAATAATTTTACTTAACAACAGGTATCTCTTGGGCATGGATTCTTATGATTCCCAGATGAAATTCACATCTAACCTAGTATAACTCAATGGTTGAGACCAAAGTCTTTGGAATATGGTAGATCTGAGTTCAAATCTTGGTTTTCCACTTCCCATCCTCAGCTGGTTATTTAAACTGTTTTAGTTTCTGTCTCCTTATTTGGAATATGAGGAATATGCCTATCACCTGGGGTTATTGTAAACATTAACTGTGTAGTATCTGATGCATTTTAGTAAGTATTCATAAAGTTAGCTATAAATAATAATATAGTAACAATAGTAATGGCAATAGTAATGATAATATAAATGACATTGTTATTTTGTTGCTATTATTTGCCCAGCCAACTGCCATACATTTATCTTTTGTATTCAGTGGGTTTAGTTTCACTCCTGTCTTCCTAAGGTGAAACACACACACACACACACACACACACACACACACACACACACACATATTAATTATCCATATCTTTGTCTAAAAAAGTAAACAAGGTGGCCTGTATGCCAAGGTCAGGCTCCGTAGATGGGAGTGAAGGTCTTTGGGGGCTGAATAGTTTTTAATGTAGAAGAAAGCCATAGGACCTAGGAGAGTAGTTTAAATGGACGAGGCACTAGGGAAGAGTGGATAGGGGAAAATAGCCAGGGAGGGTCACCTAATAAGAAATGTGCATCAGAGACCCATCACAGAAGGGACCTTGAACAGTTCCTAGGGCCTTTCACTAGCTCCTGCCTCACTACTCGTCTCCAAGGTCAGGGAGGGGTGATTCTTTCCCAGATTGTACTTGTTTGGTTTGGAGTGTTCACTCTTGTTTCTACCTCTCTTGCCGTGCTCCTCCCACAAACACTTACTCTGAAATCAGTCCAAGGTCAAAATACCAGAGATTCGAGGTCTGTGCCAATTAGGTATGTGGTAGGTACTCGGTTTCATATTGCTCCTTAGGTGGGCCCCCTTTGCAGGCACATCTGATTTCACACCCTCCCTCTAAGTCTCATGCTTGATGATTCTTCTTTGGGGATTCCAGCCTTTTCCCACTCCCAAGCCCAAAGCTGAGCTAATTCTCTCAACATGGTTAGTCCTCTAGAAGTTGTCTCTGTTCTCCTTGAACCCAAAGTTTATCCCCTAACTTTTGGTTAACTGGTTCTTCTTGAGGTGTAGTATAGTGATTCAAAGTCCACAGAGACTAGCTGTGATCTGTCCAGCTCAAACCCGGCTCTGCAACTTTCTGGTCACGTACCTTGGAGAAGCTACTTAATCTCTTGATTCATCAGTCACCTTCTTATAAATAGGCGCAATAACAAAACCCAATCTTTTGGAGTTATTAGTTAATATTTGCGGAGTACTTAGAACAGAACATGGCACCAGTTAAGCTCCGTTCACATGTTTATTAAATTAAATATTAGGTAAATACTTAAACTAGGCTACATCTCTCATCTGCCACAGAAACTTCACAAGCTAGCTTGCCCTTCATTTGTGCTCCTCACACTTTCATTTGTTTGTTCGTCATCTACCAACAATTCAAATTAATAAAGAAAAAATCTGAATTCACAAAAATGTCACTTGCCGGATCATCTCAAATTCACTGACTGCCTCTAACATCAGCATACTCCTGGCCTTTACTTCTTAGATATTGACATGGTGAATAGCCATCTCTGTCCATTAAAGCCTTCCTGTTCCAGCCCATGAGGCCCAAACTCTCTCTTTGGTTTTCTCAGAGACTCTGGATTTCGGGATGTCCTTCATTGAGAGGACAATGAAAGTGGAAGATAGCTTCAGGGGATGCTTTTAGGGTTTGAATGGACATTAGAGGAAAAGCTGGCTACCAGATTGACTTCCCCCACCTCTCCAGTGGTTTTATCAGGCTTGTCCAGCAGTCAGAGATGCACAAGAAGAAAGATGCACAAGGAGAAAGGCTCCCCTTCTTACTACCCAATAAACTCATTCTTTGTCATTTTTTTCCCTAAATTATTCTGACTACAATTTTACAATAGTGCAAGTAGCTTTATAAACGGGAAGCCATTTCCCCCCCTCAGGTAGAGTGGAAATTTACACAGATCAGCAGTCAATGAGGTGGAGGGAACCAAGAAATGATCAGTAAGCTGCTTCTTTCTCATACATACCTGTTTACTCGGTGAAAGTAGAAAACCTCTTTTACCCCTTTCGATGACAAAATCATGGCTGCCACTTCTCTACACATCCCCCTTGTGGTCAGGCCTTCAATGTACAAATGAGGTGAAAGAAATCAACCTCGTGATTTAAACAAAATTGAAGTTAATGGCCTCAGTTCTCTGCTTCTCTTGGGCAATAGAGAATGACACCACATGTTGGGGAGGAGAGAGGATATGTAAAATCAAAGATGCAAATCTGGATACTAGATTCTAATCTCCTTCTGAGCCAAGAGAGGGTTTCGATGTGAATATTGAACATGCATAGGTCCCTAGGGAACACTTAAGTGCCTTTCTTTATTGTCCCCCCGTGTCTGCATGGTGCTCTGTACAGAACAGATGCTCCATAACATATCAGTATTGGTTTATTTGGTGCATAAATGGCAGTAATGATGTGTGGTCTTTACTTGAAATGCCATGGAAGCTCTGTTAATAGTTACACTGCTAACATTTTTCCCAGTGATACCAAATGAAATGGCAAAATGAGGAGATGTGTGTTGATGAATGAACTCAAGTATGTGTGAGCACAGAGCCATGGACCTGTAGTGATATTGAAGTAGCTTAAGGGGACAATTGAATGCATAGGACCACCCCAAATTTTCTATTCATACAGGTAATATTTTAACATCAACTTTTTCCAGTGTAATGTAAATGGAAAAACTCAAAAAATATTAACATAAAAACATATCTGAAGTAAACCAGGCAGCACATATAAACAGTAAAACTTATTTACATCTGCCTAATGAATGAGCCTAGCTTCATGAGTTGATCTATCCAGTTTCCATGTTTCTCTTTCCACCCATCAGTTTCTATCAATATTTTTCAAACAAAGGCAGTAGGGCTTTACTATTGGATGAATTAACATGGGACTGTTTAATCTTTTTTCACTAGATCCTTACTTCCAAATCCCAGGTTCAGACCTAGTTGGCTTGAAAATCTGATTTTTCCATTATCACTTTTCTAAGACTGTCAAAATTTGTTGATGAGCCTGTGACAGATACCTCATTTATATAGGTAAAGTAGACTTAATAGGTTATTATACTAAAAATCAGGGATTGAAGTATTTCCTGCTATTATTCCTAATCTGTCATGTTAATATGGCATATTAAACGCCATAAATAATGATTGCATATAATAAATAAACAATAAATAACTTGCATATCAACATGATACATGTGTAATAATTGAGATATGAGACTGCTTACTAAAAGTGATGCCAGAGTAGGGGTGCCGGGATGGCTCAGTTGGTTAAGCAACCAACTCTTGATCTCAGTTCAGATCATGATCTCATGGTTCACCGACAGTGCAGAGCCTGCTTGGGATTCTCTGTTTCCCCCTCTCTCTCTGCCCCTTTCCCCCCCTCTTTTTTTCTCTCTCTCAAAATAAACAAACAAATATTTTTATTTTTTTATTTTTTTTTTCAGTATATGAAGTTTATTGTCAAATTGGTTTCTATACAACACCCAGTGCTCATCCCAACAGGTGCCCTCCTCAATACCCATCACCCACCCTCCCTTCCCTCCCACACCCCATCAACCCTCAGTTTGTTCTCAGTTTTTAAGAGTCTCTTATGCTTTGGCTATCTTCCATTCTCACCTTTTTTTTTTTTTAGCAAACATTTTTAAAAAATGAGAAATAAAAATAAAAGTGATGCTGGAATAGTAACAAAGCTTGTTAATACTAATAATTGTTTCAACAATAACTCCAAATAAAAGTTTATATGTGTTTTTTTAATAAAAATTAGTTTTCATAAAATTAAGTCTATAACTAGAATAGTTTGATATACATAGATAGTGATTTTATTAATGTCAAGATATATCATATTTTGAAATGTACCCATAAATAAGTTTTCTAGACATTTTCTACACACTTAGATGGTATATGTTCACTATTATCATGTGTAACACAGCATTCATCCTATTATAAGGCAATAAAACCACCTTTTGCTAATTAAAAAAAGATCTAACACTACAAATGCCACTCAGAAAAGCTAAGTGAAAAATATTGTTAGCCACACCAGGGTTTCCAGTACTGGCTATGTTTAGCACAGGGCAGTACAAGGATGCCCCTACTAAGAAAAATTAAAATAGTCAGATAAAGCATAAATCATGAGTTTGAAGGCATCACAAAGCTCCTGAGACAACCAGGAATTGAGAAGACAAGGTGTTGGAGAGAAGGAAACCAGGAAAACATGAGCCTACTTCTTGCACTGGTTTTCAACGTGGGCATTTGCTGATTCTTGGCATCGGGTGAAAGGTGAAAATCTGAGTATAGGAGCTGGGCCAGAAGGCACAAAGGCCAGCCGAGTGCTGTCAGTCTCAGAATAATGGAGAGACAAAAATTGGAATTCAAGGTGTCCAAGGAAGCCTGGAAATGAGAGGCCAAGATCCTGGAGAAACAGGAGGAGTAAAGAAGTGACTTTTCTTCAAGGCCTTTACCGAATACTACAACAGCATGGCAGGAGGTTAAGAAGCTAAACCAAGACATTCTGAAAAATCAGAGTGGAATTTTCAGCAGTTTTGCAGGACTTTGGAAAGAAACATATTGTTTCAGAACCCACCAAGGAGTTAAGGACCACCATAGTAAACACCTCGTAATCTCTGGAGGCAAGGTTGGAAAGAGTCATACCAATACTGCAGCATGACCGAAGGCGACTCCATTCTTGATGGACAAAGATAAAAGTTCCCTTTGTGTTACACAAGTTTTGACATACTATGTATTTTTAAATTTTTATGTTTTATAATACTTTTTCATAGGGATAATTAGGCAGTGGATTTGAGTCTTCACTAAAATATGCATTTATATAAAATGCAAATAAATAAAAACATATATAAATAGTTCTACTATATAAATATGTAAGCAAATATATATTCCATGGTATTTAGTATATTAATATATAACAAACACGTGGATATGAATATTATGTTTTATAAATGCATTTATGGTGGTTACCAAAGGAAAGGCTGAAATCACTTGTCTGAATATTTATATTAAAAAGTAGAAAAGGATGCACCACATTAAATCCAAAGAAAATGAAAGCAATAAAAAAGTGATAAAGCCACAGCAAGATTGATAAAATAAAAGAGACAGAAGAAATACATTACCAATATCAGAAATGAAAGAGAACACCACAACAACCCTATGGATATTTTAAACATTTTAAAGATAAAATATTGTGAACACTTTTGTGCCAATAAGTTTCAAAATTTTGATTAAATTGACAGATTCCTGGAAAAACACAATTAAAAAAACTAACACAAGAAGAAATGGCAAGTCTGAATAGTCCTTTGTCTACAAATGGAGTTGAGTCTGCCATTAATTAATATACTTGCCAAATGGAAATATCCAGGCTAAGTAGTCTTTATCTGTGAGTTCTTTCAAACTGGTAAAAAGAAATAAGGAAGAATTTTTATATAAACTGTTGTAGATAATAGAAAATGAATAAACACCACCCAGTTCATTTAATAATAATTATACCAGAAATAAAAAGTCAGCAAGAGATTATGTCAAAGATCTCCAATGAATTTTACATAATAACAGTCAAGTTTATTAATGACCGATTGCAAATACCTCTGACTGTAGGCTTTGGTCATCACTGGTTTTTTTTTGTTGTTGTTTGTTTGTTTGTTTTGTTTTGTTTTCCAAATGACATGCAGTGATGCTTAACATGGGCATAGTACATAGCAACTTCTACTGTGAATATCATTTTCTTCAACAGAGTTCTTCAATTAGATGGATAATCAATGTCTCACATCCATATGACTGGTTTATTCTTCCCAGAATAGAACGACAGGCCCCAAATACAGCCACAGTATAAAAGGCCTCTGACCCCTTCTCCCATGCCTGGAAAAGTTGGTGGCGAATAGAACCATGTATTACATGTACTTAGATTCCTCTTCAGCAATGAACACAGTATTTTTAATATGCTAGATGCTCGACAAATTTTCATTGATCTGTTGGGAAAAAAAAAAACACACACAGACACAGTATGCAATTTTTTGCTTGAACCATAATAAAATCATCCAAGTTTTTATGCTTGCTTTTCACCGTGTCTGGAAAGAGAATCCAAGTTGGATGTCCCAGGACTGTCATTATCTATGAGGGTCATGGTTAGAGAGGAGAAAAGATTATAAAAGTCTTATGAATTCCAGAAAGTACGTAACACATCATGGAGAGCTCAAATTTGAATCCCTCTTCTCTGGGAAATGTCTGCTGGCTAACGCTTTGGTTTGAGGGCTCCAGTTCTCAGAAAAAGATAAACTAGAAAAATCAGTGATTTGAGAGAACGATAGGATATTCATCTCCCCCAGATTCAGAAGCCACATTTTATTCATAAGAGAATTTCTCACAACACTTATGTGGTAGTCATGTACACAAGTTGGTTGGGAGAAAGTATTAGGCCCTTCTGTGGTGAAACAAATCATGAGAGCAAGTTTTAAATTTCCAACAGGCAGATAACTTTACTATCACAGTGCTGTCAACTAAAGTGGTTTGTGGTGGGAAGGAAACATCAAATAAATGAAGAGAAGACAGACATACAAGGAGGCAAAGTACGGAGTGCTAAAGCTACAGCTTGTACCAATGTTTCCCAATTTTCCATTTTCCTGTTAATAGTGTATAATCCATGGTGGACAATAAGCCATCCAAAAGATGTATTGTATATACTTAATAAATACATAGGTTCATTTTGATTCACCCCTAAACTTCAAGGAATATATATCACCATGAAATCCTTTAATAAAAGTGACACATAAATTAAAACAAATGGCTTGATGTTGTTAAAAAAAATTGAAGCTTTTCACCTTTACTTTTAACGAGGGACTCAAGTTTTGCTCTCCCCTGAAGTTAAATACAATGGTGTGTTGTATGAAATGTTTGGCACCTTTCTCTGCAGCTCTGAAGCAGTCCAAATGTAATTTGAGCTAATTCATGAAATGCGCTTTGCAAAAGGATATTTATTGCCTGCAAGATAAGTAGTCAAAATATATCAGATTTATTGATGTCCGGGGAAAATGACATTATGGTCGCTTAGAGTGAACATAAGAGCAAAATGAGGATTCAGGGAAGTGAAAGCAGACCTCCCATACGTGCCTTAAGAAAAACAACAACAAACAGAGAAAGCTCAGGAAAGAAGAACCTGCATACAGTGCAGCTATTTTAGAAGGAGGTGTTTAACATTGATTGCAATATAGATCTGAACGCGGTGGTACAGAAACCTTTTCTATAGAAATGGGCTTATTAATAACACAAGGACATGCAGTGTCAGGAGATTTGCTTTGTTTCAGTTCCCTTGTTTATTAGAAAGGAACAGAAAAACAATGTGTGAAGAATTTATGAGTAATAGGCTCTTGAACGTGTTTTCGAAGCATTGCAGAATACAGAAAGAGATCATACTCAGTTCTCAGAGAAGATCAGAACGAAGGGGCCACCCTGAACCTGTAAGAAATGCTTCATCGTAACACAAGTCCCACTGAATTATCAGTCTGGAGAAAAGGATGATAATTTTGGCACCGAGTGGTGAAGTAAGGGTGTGTGTATGTGATATGGAACAACGAAAGCTCTCTTCTTAAGACAGAAAGGCCCTCTTGACTCATGGTAAGTGAAGTGGGCCATCAAGATAACAAAAGATGGTGGCATGAACCTGTAAGTTCTAAAGTTGTGAAAAAACAAATTGTGTGGATCCTGCGAACAAACGGTGAAAAAAAAATCACCAGATAAAGCCTAGCATCGCAAAGTGAAATATCTATACTTTTTGTCCCACGTTAAACAAAATAGACTAATCAGAGTAATGAACAGGTTAGTCTTCTGGTCCCAAAGGAAATAATATTCTGTATCAGTAATTTAGCAGAGTACATATATCCAAATCAGAAATGAGATGAAAATAAATTCATCACTTCCTGCTTTTAAAAAGTTTGATTCAAATCTTGATGACTTTGACCTCACTAATTGTACTAATGTGTTTTTTAAATATTTGATCCCTTCCCCTTTCTTACTACATCTGTCACCTTATGAATGCTTATCTCTTTCCGACACTGTGTCAGAAACCTGAGATGGCATTCTCGGTTCCAACCCATGTCCTTTCTATCAGAATGAAAACTTCAGTCAACAAAGGTTTGTAAAATGTTAAAGCTAATACAATTTGGGGAGGTAACGAATTTCTGCTGCATCATTTAACCAATGTGAGAACCGAGGCACCGAGAGTTTGAGTGGTTAAGTGATGTTCCGGCTGTGGGAGACACTCCTGCATGGGTCTCTTGAGGTCCCATACATCTTGCTGGGTATGCTGAGAATGCAAAACTCTGACCACCCTACCAGGGCTATCACACAGGACCATGTTTGCTGTGAGAAGCCTTAAGGGATATTACAACATTTCCCCCTCAGGACAAAGCGGGACTGCTTCCTGCTTGCTACAAAGTTGTAGGTTCGCTAAGCCTCAGGTTCCTCTCCTGTAATACAACCTGCTGCATGGCAGAGACATATCCAGACCCTCCTCAGCACCTCATGTAACTTGAGGGTAAGGGAGAACTGATGCAAATATACTGATACTTTTGCTTTTTGTTGTGTTGTGAATATTAAAGTCCTTTGTCTCTGACCCATGAGTCTCATGTCTTCTTGCAAGTATTCATGAAATTATAGGGTAAAATCAAACCCAGGACTGACAACCAGCAGTGGGAGAGAAGAAAAAGGAACCATCATCTTCTGACTTCTGACTCTCTTCTTGTCCTTTAGAAACATTGCTATTTGCCTTTAGAAACATTAGTATTTGAAGGCTATAAAGGAAAGAAACTATTTAAAGAAAATTGTTGCCTAAATGATTTTATAAAGAATTAAGGTGAAAACCCCCATTGAGAAAATGGTGGTCTCTTGAGTAGGGGCCAGTCTTCACTAAATAGTAGCTTAGTTTCCATTACTCCATCTTCCACAAAAAGGAATGTATTTAATGTCTAATTTACTCTTAATTTTATTCTTAATGTCTTATTTACTCTTAATATATTTAATGTCTTAATTTACTCTTACTTTTAATTTAAATTCACTCTTAATATTTCTATTTGGATTACTTTCCAATGTGCTTTCTCTGTTTCCATAACATCTATAGCATCCAGTACTTAATCTATGAACATTTTTTAAGTGTTTATTTTTGAGAGAGAGAGCGAGTGAACATGAGTTGGGGAGGAGCAGAGAGAGAGGGAGACATAGAATCCGAAGCAGGCTCTAGGCTCTGAGCTGTCAGCACAGACCCCAATGTGGGACTAGAACCCATGAACTGTGAGATCAAGACCTGAGCCAAAGTCAGACACTTAAATGACTGAGCCAGCCAGTCACCCCGTATGAATATTTTTAATATTATTATTTAAGTTCCCTTTCAGATTTCTCTATTACCTGTAGTCCCAAGAGTATGCATTTTCTTATGGGTTGCATATGGTTTTTAGTTTTCATTTGGATTTTAGTTTTAGTTTATAGTTTTTGTTTCTTGGCCATGTTACCAAATGTATTCACCTGTTCTCACAATTGGCTGAAAGTTCTAATTTCTCACAGAGGACTCTGTTTCTGTCTATGTATAATGGTGGATATTGGTTTCCCAGAGACTTCTGCATACATTAGATTTGGTGTTTTGATCCCAGTTAAGAGAGAAAATAGCCCTTCCTTGTTATATAGAGTGGCTTAAACCCCAATATCCATTGATATTTAAACCCAAACACCTAAGAAAAAACACCCAACCTGACACATTTGAAATAACCCAACCTATGGCTCACTTCTCAGACTCTGGATTTCTTTTTCATTTCTAGCAACTGAAGATTTATTTCTCTTTCATGTTTTTGAACCCAGGCAACTTTTCCCCCTCCTCCTTCCCCTTCCCCTTCCCCTCCTCCTTCCCCTTCCCCTTCCCCTTCTTCTTCTTCTTCTTCTTCTTCTTCTTCTTCTTCTTCTTCTTCCTCTTCTTCAACCAGGCCCTATATTATCCAAAATTCCTATTTATCCTATCTGGGGTTAAAAACCTATCCTCCCAAGTCAACTTTGTCTACTATGAGGCAAAAGGAAGCAACAACACTACTATCTCTTTTTCTTAAACATCAAAACATCAATGTGGTTTTCACTTATAAAATCTGTTCATGAGGCACCTGGGTGGCTCAGTCAGTTGAGTGTCCAACTCTTGATTTTGGCTCTGGTCGCTATTCCAGGGTCATGGGACTAAGCCCCACATTTGGCTCCACGCTGAGTGTGGTGTCTGCTTGAGATTCTCTCTCTCTCCCTCTGATCCTCTCCCCTACTCTCTTTCTTTCTAAAATATTTTTTTTGAAAGTCAGTCCATGCAACAAAGTAAGAATTTATTCTCTTTTTTAAATGTTTATTTACTTATTTTGAGAGAGAGAGAGAGAGAGAGAAAGCACACAAGCTGGGAAGGGGCACAGAGAGAGGGAGAGAGAAAATCCCCTGATGCAAGGCTCAATTCCATCTTACAGAACCCTGAGATCATGACCTGAGCTGAAATCAAGAAGCGGATGCTTAACCGACTGAGCCACCCAGGTGCCTAGTAAGTCAGAATATATTCTAACAGCAAGGTCTCAATGGCAAACATTTTCATGGACCACATTCTTAGGCAGATGATTGGTACATAATTTTAGAAGTTGGATTACATGAATAGTAAAGTTATCAGATGGAACCAATGGTAATTCTCACAGAGAGAAAAGTCCTACTCATTCAAAGGAAAAAAAACAAGGTATTCAAGAAGGTATGAAATAATAGTAGAATATTAGATGAACAGCACATTAAGTATTCGGTGGCAGCGATGTTTGGGGTTAGTTTCTGTGTGTGTGGGGGGGGTGGATTTTGTTTTGTTTTGACTTTTGTTTTTAAGGCTTGTTTGGTTTTTTGAATCAACACCCTTTTTCCTGGATTGTTTTTCCATAGTCAGTCTTGGTTCACTGAGATTTTTTTCATTAGAACAAGTAATAGTTTTCCACTTCATTTTTTTTCTTTCAGACCAAGACTAAAATTGGACTGCAGATCAAAGACCATGGCAAAAAATTCCTGACATTGGAAACTGTCTTCCCAGGCATCTATGTGCCTCGTCCCCTTCTACACATTCCATATAAAGAGATTGTTTCATTTTCCACCTGGCAACGCTTAAATTGTTTTATTTTTCTTCATTAAAACCTCCACGCCTCTTCATTTAACTCATGTTTTAGTATCTTGATTCAGCAGGATCATAAAAACTTTTATTTTTGTTGTCGCTGCTTCTTTTTGCCGCAGGGAGAAGTAAAAAAGAAACAAGTTAAAGGATATACAGTCAACCCTTCTTTAAAAATATATAACTAGATTTCTAAAGGAATGAAAAAGTATGGTACCAGTGGGAAAGCATTGCAGTCAAATCTGTATTTAACTTGAAATAACATAACTTTTTGTGGGCGTGTTTGACACTCCCTCTTACCTGCTGCAACCCCTGTGAGTCCTCAGTAAATATTAATTATGGATAATTGACAATTCCTTTCTTTGAATGGAAGCTGCAGAAACAATCTTCAAGTTTTCGTTTCATGCTGGGGCTGCAGAGGGCAGCCGTCAAGAAAGGTCTTTTCTCTCTGTCTGGGAATGTAAACATGACCTTCCTAGGAGAAATGAAGGTGCATTTTTCTGGGTCCTCAAAAGAGAGTCCAATTTCTACACAGAATCAAAACCTAAAACAAACCAACAAGAAAACCTATTTTGTCTCTTTTTCTTTTAAGAAAAAGAATGAAGCCATATTCTGACCAACCTTTTTTTAAAGTTTATTTATTTTGAGAGAGAGAGAGAGAGAACGAGCGCAGGGTAGGAGCAGAGAGAGAGAGAGAGAGAGAGAGAGAGAGAGAGAGAATCCCAAGAAGGCTCCTCATTGTCAGTGTGGAGCCCAGTGCAGGGCTCAAATCCACAAACCGTGAGATCATGACGTGAGCCAAAGTCAAAAGCCAGTCGCTTAACCTACTGAGCCACCAAGGCACCCCTCTGACCAACCATTTTATGTTCAAAGTATATTTTCCATTGTAGAGTTCTTCTGGTGCAAATGCCTTTTATTGACCATCCTGTAAATGGCTTAAGTAGTTACAGTCCCCTAATTAGGAGAATATAGTGGCCATGACAAATGCCACCAGAGTGCTTTAGTCTGCTGCCTTCCAATTCTACCTGGTCAGTCTGGTACATTTACTGTAAATCTAAGTGCTTAGTGATCAGCAACTAACATGAACTCATTGTTTCTGCTCACTTAAGGAATTTATTTTGTAATAGGCTTGAATGCATTTTAAAATTTGACACAAACACAGACATACATACATGTGTCTGTACGCATATATGGACAATGAAATCTATATAACACTGTATGAATTATATACCTATAATATATACTACACACTTTTGTGATGCTATATATACAGTGCTTTTATAATCTGTCCAAACAGATTCAATTTGATTTAGCTCTAGAATAGGGAGAAAACAATAGACTACATTTCCACTATGATTTTTTTCTAGCAATGAGTAGTTTCACAGAAATACTTAAATCTTGACTGTTTTTGAAGATTTCATTTATTGACAGTTTTTAAGAATATAACTATTTTCTTAAGCAAGGTTCACCTTTGTTTTCTTCATCACAAACTGCACACCTACTTACAACTTCTCTTCTCTAGGTATCAACTATGTAATGTTGAACATAAGCATTGCTTTTATGTGAACTGATCATTCCAAATGGAAATTTGGGCTTAGAATCCAAAACTTTTGCTATGAAGTTAGGTCATTCCATGCAGCCTTTTCAATTGTACCTACTCACATTTGCCCAGGTCACACACTTCCAATAAATAACATGAGCTAATACTCCCCAGACTTTGCTGGTCTGCATTCTACAAAAACTCATCCTTCAGATGGGCTTTCCCTTTACCTGTTCATCACCCCAGCTCAGGAGAACATGGCCAACTAACAAGCTTTACCCCCACCCGAACATAATACGAGTAAGGATTAACCCCTGCAAAGAGCTTACCTAGGGGCCAGCAGTGTTCTAAAGAGTGTACACATTTAATCTCCTGTAAACCTCATAGCAATCTTGTGAAGCTGGTACTGTTATTTTTCTAAGATTTAGAGATGAAGAAATTGAGGCACAGTGATGCTAACTTGTTGACGAGTACACAGCTTATTAGGGGCAAAGCCAGTTTAGAAGAAAATTGCATCGGGGTGCCTGGGTGGCTCAGCTGATTAAGCATTTGACTTTAGCTCAGGTCATGATCTCACGGTTGGTGAGTTCCAAGCCCACATCAGGCTCTCCACTGTCAGTGTGGAGCCTGCTTCAGACCCTCTATTTCCCTCTCTCTCTGCCCCTCCCCCATGGACTCTCTCTCCCTCCCTCCCTCTCTCTCTCTGTCTCAAAAATAATCATTAAAAAAAAACTACATTTGAATTTTTCCATCTTAAGACATGTGGGATTGTAGGAGGGTAGTGTGTGACTGCATTTCATGTATTACATGCCCAACCTGGCCAGAGCCGGGTGCAGTTATATGAATAGTCTAGAGTAAGAAAGTGTTGGATCAGGAATCAGCCAACCTGGATTTCCAGCACTGCTTCTGGCCTCACCCCTAGCCAGCGTTTGACCTTGAACAAGTCACTTCACTCCTGGGCCCAAACTCCCACTTTGCAAAATGAGAGATTAGACGTTCTCTAAGGTCCTTTTCAACCTCAAAACTTACGTCTTCGTGATTAAAGCTGAATGAAATGTCACATTGATCTAATGACTTGTGAGTGGGTTAGTCATATTAATGTTAAAAATACTAAAATGAATATATCTGCTTTCTAAATAGAGATTGAGCCATAATTTCTTCAATCGAACAGGACGAAAAACAAAGATATTGGCTTGTAAAGCTGCAAGTTTTTCATGATGTGGTTGTTTGTTTTTGTTTTTGTTTTTGTTTTTTTAACCAGGACTAGTAGAGGTGCATTCATTTACTCATTCATTCAGTAAAGTAGTAATTATTGATTTCAAATCATGCACTTACGTGCCAGGCACTGTTCTAAGCACAGAAGTATAATGGATGAGTAAGATAAATGTTATTTCTGACCTCAGGAAGTTTATATATACGTACATGCACACACACACATAAATATATATAAAACATGCATATAAATATATGTTTGTGTGTTATGTAAACACTGACATACAATATAGATTGAGAAGAAGACTTTTTATAGAACTGACTTGTTTTAAGAAATTGGAATATAATGACAATATTATACTGTGCCTTTAAAAATTTGTTCGGAGACGGTCTCCAGGGTGGCTCAGTCAGTTGAGCATCTGACTCTTGGTTTCAGCTCAGGTCATGGTCTCACAGTTCGTGAGTTCAAAGCCCACATTGGGCTCTGTCCTGACAGCGAGGAGCCTGCTTAGGATTCTCTCTCTCTCCGTCTCTCTGCCCTACCCCGACTCACATGCTCTCTCTCTCTCTCTCTCTCTCTCTCAAAATAAATAAACTTAAAAAAAACGGGCCCAACAAAACTTTTGGAGGTGGATACGTCTTTTATCTTGATTGTGGTGATGGCTTCATGGATGTATACATATGTCCAAACACATTAAATGGTATACGTTAAATATGTGCATTTTTGTATATCCATTATACCTCAGTAAAGTTGTTTTGAAAAATTATAAATTAAATAACTAAAATTTAAAAGAAGCGGAATAGAGTTGTGAATGTCTGCTCAGCAATTTTATCAAAATGAAATTTTATGATCAGGTTGACTACATAAAGTGCTTTTCTTTTCTTTCTTTTTTAAATTAAATTTATTTATTTATTTTTGGGAGACAGAGAGATCACAAGCAGTGAAGGGGCAGAGAAAGAGAGAGACACAGAATCCGAAGCAGGCTCCAGGCTCTGAGCCCTGAGCTGTCAGCACAGAGCCCTACACGGATCTTGAACTCACGAACTGTGAGATCATGACCTGAGCCAAAGTTGGACGCTTAACTGACTGAGCCACCTAAGTACCCCCACACAGTACTAGTCTAACTGTAGTTAAGCATAACGTTTCTGAAGTTTGTTTGAAGGAGAGACCTACCTCCACATGTGTTGAGTTAACCCCTGTCATCCTAGCTAAGGTAACATGTGACGGCTATTAGAGCCTGTCTCTTGAGGTTATTGTGATTGAGGAAAATAATCAGTACTTCTTCACCTCTCATAGGCTCTAGAAGATAATAAGCTGTCAGTAATTATTAGATATTTTTATTTATGCTGGAAGATTCCATATTTGTAAGAGTGTTCTTTAAAAAAGCATGATTCACCTC
Source organism: Panthera uncia (assembly GCF_023721935.1). NCBI lineage: Eukaryota > Metazoa > Chordata > Mammalia > Carnivora > Felidae > Panthera > Panthera uncia. Next base: position 18,728,746 of record NW_026057581.1, read on the forward strand.
ATTTACTGAGTTTCTAGAATAATTCCAAATCACAGTTTATGAGAATCAGCAAATGTCCTTGGATAGTTTATTAGACACTATGCCAATTTCTCAAACTAGAGCATACATGATAATCTTCTAGAAGACTTATTAAAATATGATTCTGATTCAGTAAATCTGGTGTGTGGCCAAGAATGTGCATTTGTGACAAGTTCTCAAGGGATGCTCATGCTGCTGGTCCGGGGACCACACACGGTACCATATGCCCTGCACAGTTGAAGATCTTTGTGTACCATAAAATATTTGATTCTCAAAGTCACTCCGCAGGGCAGGCATTGACATACCCGGTTATGGTACTAAAGTGAAACCTGAAGACATAAAATACGGATCAAGTTTTCAGAGTTTCCCAGGAGCAGACCTGGGTTTGAACCCCAGTTTGCCTGGCCTACATAGAGCCCACTATAGCACGTGCTATGAATTAAGCCACATTCTGTCCTGAGCTTCAGTGACAAATCTAGGCCAGTATTGGGCCCCAGTGAACTACCTGCAGGATGGTGCTATTTATTTGAGTTTGCAGATCAAAAGGAAACTGAAAGTCAGAGCCTCTCCGTCATGATTAGATGCGCTGTCTAAAACCAAAAAATCAAAAGAAAGACCCATGGAGCATGTAAAAAGATAGTCACTGAGCATTCAATTTTGTTTGTTTCTGATGTAAAATTTTAGTTGAGTCTTCAAAAATATTTCTCCATAGAGGGGCACATAATGAATCATTTTGAGGTTAAAACACACTCCTATCCCATTTTTCTGAAATACGGTTTTAATTGAAATGCAACAATAACTAGAGAGATTTGAGTCCAGGCTTGATTGTTCATGACACCTGAGTGCACGTAAAGACCTTCTGGTACATCCCGCAGCATTATTAAAATAGAACAGAATACACCTCCGGTGGAATTCCTGAAATAGGCAATCTTGCCGTTTCTTTTTAATAGAAATGCATTTTTTCACATCTTGCTTTGTTTTTCAAGTATATGTAAAATGGAAGATGTTGAGCCTAATATCAAAAAAGAAGAGAGAAGACAAGACAAGGTCCCTTTCTTGAGGTCGCAGCCCTGAAACCCAGCTTAGCACATGGGTGGCAACTCACAAGGCTAGTGCAGGCGTCCCTATAAGAAGGCTTTCCCCAGAGATGGATCCTTATTTGCACGTATCATTTACAGCTTTGCCATGTGGCTTCGAATGGAAATGGAACTCAGCGGGGGGGCATAATTAATTGAATCAACTCAGGTCCTTTGACGACAAACATACAAGTGGAAACTACCTAGGTTTTCAGAGCTCCAGCTCTTACATTAATTCCACTCATGAGAAAGACATTCTGACATCCCCCAAACGTGTGACCCAATTCCAGTGAATGAACACGTCAGGACCAGAGACAAACTGTGTATATAACATCTTTTATAGATTTCCTGGATTTTCTTAGCGGATATTTTCCTTGTTTCCTCATTTCCACATATGCTCCCCCTAGATCAGCAATCTCCCTGTTGTTATAAAAGGCAAAGCGATACCATAAAACTCACCAAGCCAAACTGCAAAAGAGAATCGTTATCTTTCAGCCCAATCTATTCCAAAAATGTATCTCCTATTATAATGAGCTCATCAATCAGCCTGTTGTTTTTGTTTTTGTTTTGAATTTTGTTTCCCCAATGCAGCTTACTATTTAGCTTGCACCAAACCTTTAGTTTTCCATCAAGCGGAAGGTATACAGTTAGATATATGAGCCCCGTTTAGAGAACCACAAAAGAGATCCCTGTCACTGGAGGAAATGGGGCAAAATAAAAGGAAATATGGGGAATGTTTTAAACTTTCTCATGTTAATTTTAGGGATAGCAAAAGCCACCAAAAATGCAAAAGTACAGAGGACACTGAGCTTAGAAGCAATGCTGAGTTGAAACAGTGAGGATATGGGCCCCTAGATTTTAGCTGGAACCCCTGGGAGCCCTCAGTGAGGCAAGATTTCTGGAGGAAAGAAAGACATGCATGATACATGCACTCGGCCGATAGTTGGTACACACTGTGATTGTAATAGCGTTACAGTAATACGGGAAGTGTTAGCTCAGGCCTTGTGAGCTCAAATCCAGTAACAGGCACCTACACCATCATGTAGAAACAATGTAGGAGTGCCACTGTCATCATGTTGGAAAAGTAATCATTTATTATGAGCCAACTGCTTCATGCATATTAGCTCACTTACACAAGTCATTGAGAGCCTCCACTTGGAGACGTGAAAACAGATTCTGAACAGTCCAAGTCACACAGCTAGTAAGTAATGGAGCTGGAATTCTCTCCTTCCTCTCCCACAAAAGACACCTAAGACACAGGTCTTGCTAGCTGAAACCTCCACCAATATTTATTAAAGACTTATTGGGCTGTGTGTTTTCAATAAAGCACCTTTCCCATGAGGATGAGGTAGAAGGGAAGGTCAAGGAAGACTCCACAAGGAAGGTCACATTTTTGTTGGGTCTTAAAAAGAATGAAATTTACCTTGGGCTGGTGTGTCTTCAGCCCAAGAGGACACAAGGAGGCATATGGATGTGAGCAGCTTGGGTGAATGCAAGATGCAGACTGGGAGAGCGAGGGAAAGAGTGGAAGCTGGACATGCTGGCCAAGAGCCAATCTTTGACAAGTTGAGAAGAGCTTTGAGTAGCTTGCTGAAGTGTTGGACTTTGGAGAGTAGGCAGAGCTGAAGATGAGGAAAGGTGAAGAGTTACAATTACACTTCTTTCATGTGTCCCATGCACAGACTAGAGTACGCACTTGGAATTCAATGAATAATTGCTAGATTGCATTGAGGACTGTGCTATTGGCTCACAAATAATGTTAATATAATCAACTTTTTTGTTGGTATTAATAATAAGTAGTATTTATTTAGTATCTGTCTCTCAAGTGCCAAACACTTTGAATATGTTACCTATTATCTCTGTTCCATATAACAATCCAATAAGATCGTTTTTTTTTTTTAGTGTTGTTGTTTATTATTTTGAGATGGGGGGGGGGGAAGGAGCAGAGAGAGAAGGAGAGAAAATCCCAAGCAGGCTGTATGTTGTCAGCACAGAGCCTGATGTGGAGCTCGATCTCACGAACTGCGAAATCGTGACCTGAACTTAAATCCAGAGTTGGATGCTTAACCAACTGAGCTACCCAGGCACCCCAGTAACATTGTTATTATTGCCTACATATTATACATGAAAAAATGAGTTTATAGTGGTTATGTGACCATCTAAGGTCAAATGGTTAACAAGTAGCAAAGCCTAGATTTGAATGCTAGTTTCGGATTCTAATGCCTACGTTCTGTCCACTGTGCTATACAGTTTTTCCAGGTGCACTGATGGATTTGTATAAATCTATTCAAAATATTTGCCTCCCTTCTGACTCCAATCCACATTGCCTCTCTTAACCATGACGTGAACAAGCCAAGTGCAAAATGGCAGTTTGGATTGGAAATGAAATATGTGATAGTGAACACAGTGAAGGTAATTGACCCCTATGGGGATCGGAACTATTATTTTGTTCTCAAAACAGCGAAAACAGCAAGTGAAAACAGATGCAGTGAGCCAGAATGTGAACTCAGAGTGAATTAAGGCAAATTCAGGAAGAGGAAGTTCAGCGGTGTTAGAATGAGATAAGGGTGACAGAATGCCAGGTGACTCAAACCCATCACAACATACAGGTGATCCTCTTGTTCTGCAAAAGAGACCATACACCTGAGTGACAGTTTACTACCAAAGAAGAATTGGGGATTTGGGAACAGAAAGAAACTGACTTAAATTGACAAAGAAATAAAGCCATATAAGAGGCTCAAAAAGTTCCCAGAGAAAGTTATGGAAGGCCATGTGCTTATTAATTATTTCTCAGGCCAAACCATGCACAGTGTTGTACATTTAAACACATTTGTTAAACATGTTATACATGTTAAACATATTTGTTTAAAGCCATGCAGTGTGGCTTCCTTCAGAAAGCACAGGTCAGAGAGGCACCCTTTCAGCTAGTACCAAAGGATGCTTTTGGCTCCATCGCAGAAAAAGTGAGGTTCAGGATAAATCATTGGCATATTTGAAAAAGTAAGACAATAGGAGAACTCACTATAACGTTTAAGAAGGCAAGGGAATTATCTGGATAATTATCTACTCATTTCGATGTTTTTCCTCTTCAGAAGGAAGAGCCTAGGAGAATAAATCTGAAATAAACAAGCCAACAAAACTCTAAAACTGGCTAAAGCAGAAAACCTTAGGAAACCGTCAAGCCTCAGTCACAACTTCGACAAATAACATGATCTGAAAGGACATTAACTTTCTTCATTTTTGTACTAGTATGTTTTACTTAAAATGTGAAAACAAAACAAAAGACCCTCAAAACAAACAACTTTTAGGAAATGTATCTCCAAAGTTAATTGTTTTGATAGGACTTTACTACTCGGAACGACATCATTTGTTTGAAATTTGATTTAAATATAAGCACATTCTTTGATTCCTTTTTGTAAAGGCCATAGAATGCATTCCATTCTGAAGGGGTGGCTTTGCTGCTTTTCAAAAAATAATTGTTAATATAGAAACATAGATGTTAAAGCTCGCAAGTAGATTCAAAGTCATGTAGGCCCACTTTTAAATTTTTACTGATGAAAAAACTAGCCTAGAGAGATAGTGATTTATATCCTGTCACACTGGCTGTTAGTGGCAGGAGAGACATGGGGACCTGTGTATCCTGAATCCGTGCTCCCTGCTCTATCCACCTCAGCGTTTGCTAACAGTTCTGAACTTCAGAGAAACTGTACTCACTAAAGAATGTCCCCTCCCCCCAAAAGCCGGCTACACCTGTTATCAACCCCTTTTGAGGCAGAAAGCCAAGATTCTAACCTCCACGTAGTCACAGAATATCTAAGACATAAAGATTATTTGTAGGAACCAGTGAATGAAGATTACGCTCACAGAAATCCTATTGAGGAAATACCTACTTTAAAGGCTTGCTAATTGTCTAATCTTTGAGCTCAGGAGATGGCTTCTCCAAACTCCACCATAACCCTTTAATATAATCATGTGGCCCTAAGCCCACTACTCTGATGACCTAAGAGTGTATAGTTTCTGCTTATACGAACTAATTAATCCAACTAGAAGCCTTTTCAGGTTTTTTTTAATGTTTTTAATGTTTTTATTTATTTTTGAGACAGAGCATGAGCAGGGGAGGGGCAGAGAAAGAGAGAGACACAGAATCTGAAGCAGGCTCCAGGCTCCGAGCGGTCAGCACAGAGACCAACGTGGGGCTCGAACTCACAGACTGGGAGATCATGACCTGAGCTGAAGTCAGACGCTTCACCAACTGAGCCACCCAGGCGCCCCTCAGTTTTTTTTTTTTAAGTTAATTATAAAATCAAAGGTTGATATTTTTCCTCTTTATATCCTGACTAGAGTTTAAAAAGGAAGAGATTTAGGAATTTAAAATTTTCTTACGTACAAATTGGATTTCCAGGTACAAAAACAAAAACAACACAAAACAAAACAAAAAACATTAAAAATGTCCAACAGAGCTTACCCGGAGCAATGAAAAACGTTGTTACCTTTAAGTCAGACAGTCTCAAACCATGAGGCCCGCCCACTTCTCTGGTTCTGCTCTCCACCCTCTATCAGTAAGAAAAAACAACTATCAGTATTCTAGTTTAGCTGGGCTGACCACAGCACCCTGAATTCTACATTTCACAGTGTGTGTGGAAAAGAACAGAAGAAGGGGTGCCTAGGGTCACCATCTCTGGGGTGTTCATATGATTTAATAGCATCCTATTTTTAGCTTGCGTCACTTTCGGTTAAGAATGGGAGCAGGCTAGCAGTAGCCTGTGAAATAATATTTCAAATGAGAAGACAGAAAGAAAGAAGTTCTCATCCAAACTTGATATTTTAACCTTTACTCCAGATATCTCCTCAGAAAAAATAACATGGCTCTGTTATTCAGAGCATCCTGCAGGAGATGCTCCAGATACAAAGGTGTAACCATTCCCTTATCAATATCCTAAGACATGAGAGTCCACTCTGCAATCCAATGGTTTCCTAAACTACCAGTTGTTTATGACGCTTTATGAAGGACTTTTTTTTTTTTTTTTTTTTTCAGAAAATTCATAGTTAGCCCAAAGAGTGATTTGAATGTCAGCAGCGAGAGTTCATGAACTGAGGTCTGTCCCTCCTCGTGAGTCACCAAAAGTTCAGGTAATATAACACCTGACAAGTGGTAAACGTTCTCAGGAAACATGTAACTATCAGCCAGCCATTCAACATGTAAGCAATCTGTTTGTTTTGAATTAAAGAAAAACTTCCCTTGAGTCATTCCTCATAAACAGAACAGCAGACATTAAAGGAAACTGTGAATAATCTGCTTTGACTTGGAAAAGACATTGAGAAACGGCCAAAGAGACTTTTTTTTCTTTAATTGGTGTTCCAAGCTGATTTGAAACAGGCCAACTGCTTTTAAACATACATGTTAATAGACTGGCTTTCTACAATCTTGAATTCAATAATCCAACTGGTTTACCAGCTTCCTAGTAGATTTATAAACCTTGGATATCAAATAGCTTAATCTGTCATTCAAAGAATGAATCTATTCTATAGGATCAATGGACCCTCAAGCTTTTGCGTGAATATCATGAGTAAACAGAAGCTTAGTTCATCCCAGGCTCATTTGTCGTATGGTTGGTTAAATTGAATTGTCAGAAAGTTTAGAAAATTCTTACAAATATTAAATCAAAATATAACTCCTTGAAATACACACATACTGACCCCAGATAAACTCTCTGGAGATTATTCTCCAAGATAGCTCTACATCTTTTACATGGTGGGTTTTCAAGTATTTGAAGACAAGTTTCACTCTCTAAATAAATCTTTTCTTCTCTATAAAATGTGTCTTTTGGGAACCCTTTTGGTTATATTACCCAGAGCTTTCTTTATCATATTACGCTTTCCTTGTCCTGCAATAATTTGTAAAATAATGCACCAAAATGTAACGCAACTCTCTAATAGTGCCTTAATCCTTTAAGCCTTAAGTAAAGATATTTAAAAGAACATCTGGTACTTTATAAGCACTCAATAAATGCTTGCTATTCATCAGTTCCACCAATTTTGAAATGGTCACTGCTTTCGGAATTGTGGATGGAGCAGTAAACAGAATAAACCAAAATCCTTCCCTCTTGCAACTAACTCTTTATTATTTGACTTACTGGAACATTGGTTCAAATAAACCCAGGATGGTTGGCAATGTAGTTTAAATGCACAGAATCAGAAACCAGAAGACCAATCTCCAATTGGATATTCCTTGGTCAGGTGATCGTTCGTACACTTGAGATCATTTGCATTTCCTACTTCTTAGAATTGCTGAAAGATAAATGAGAGTATAATCTCTTCTAGCTGTAAATATCTAGAATAATTTGTAAAGTCCTTCACTACCTGGCTCTGATCTCTCTCCTCTCCGCAGATTTAAATTGCCACTTTCTACCTTTGTTTCCTAATACCTACCTAATCTTTCCAGTATCCTGTCTGTTTGCATGCCTCTCCACCCTTGCTAGTCCCTCACCATGGAATACACTTCCACAATTGTCCCTCCTGAACAATTCTTAATCTTTTCCAATTCAGCGCAAAATACTAAATTATCTTCAAAGTCTTCCTTGATTCGTCTCCATTCCTCCACGCAGAATTTGAAGCTTACTCCTCTGCGTCTACACTATGTGATTTATATTTCAATGATAATGTTGGTCTTCTCAGATCATAATATTTCTTTGCTTCTCTGTCTACAGCAGAAGAACCTAAGTTTCTTGAAGTCAGAAACAATGTCATACCCACTGTTTTAAATCTGGAGTTTGGAAAAAATGATGACTCATTTTAAGTAGGCAATAATATTCCTGAGAAAATCTAGTGAAAACACTTTGAAACTTGTAAGTCAATAATATAAAGTATTATGTATAAGGAAAAGTATGATTATATAAACATTTATATAATTTATGGCATCCACCATTTGATTCACATGTCCAACGAAGTTGATTTTAAGTGCATATATTTAATGGACAGCATTGATTTAGGAAGCAAAGTGCATATTGGTGGGAAAAAAGTGAAACTAATTTTATAGAAGTTATTAACAATAGAATCACCCTTATAATTGTCTCAGTTTAAATAATTTCAACTAAAAAGTACTTAATATAATTCAAAGATTTACTCTTTGAAGTATTTTAGTAAGCTAATTTAAGGATATACTAAGGGGGGGTAATTTCTTTTAATAAATTCAAATTTTATTTGATTATTTGTATTGTTTGGAGATCCAAAAATTATTTGTATTGTTTATGAGATCCAAAAAAAATTAATAAATATCATTCAAATTAACAATAATTGGAATTAAAGTGAATAGCAAAAAACATAGTACAGATACTTAGATACTTCTAATAGGTTAAATTAAACATCACCCGTAAGATAAAATATCAATCATAAGGTAAACATTTCAGATGAATTTCCATTGATAATAATCTTTATTGTAATAATTCTTCAAATTAAACAGAAACATGATCAAAAATTTCAAAATGCCAAGCTATTTATTAATTTAGACTTTCAATTCATTTTATTATCAATAGGAAGGATAACATAGAAAAAGTATGAATAATTAAAAATTCTTAAAGTGTACCAATACTTTTTTTTTTAAGTGGAAGTATACAGCGTAATAACCACAACATAACTCCTGACACGAGAGGAGAAGGAAAAGAGAAGAAAATATTTCGGTAATTTTTGCGTACACCTTGGCCATCGCTCTTCCCAAGTGAAATCATCCTATGCTAGCCATGTGACCCTGGATTTCTTTCCCTAAAAGAATCTAGAGTTAAGTTCAATGCCCTGAGGTGCACCAAAGCCCTTCATTTATGCATACCCTAATGAAATACACATCAATCTCTGCTTTTCTTTGATAATATAGGTGATCTTCTCTGCCGTTTTTGTCTTCAGCTCAGATTTCTTTTGCCCAAATATCACCAAAGGCTTTAATTCCCCTGGCAGATCCAAACTCACTTCCTTTTCCATTCATTTCCTACTGGTGAATGGGGTTCTCAAAGCAAAGTACTGAGATTCATTTGTCTAGATTCACATCCCAGAGTTCTCTCAGAGCAGATAACCAATTCGGAGTTTTCCCTATGGCAAGGGTGGCATTGTGATTTAAAAGAAATACATATTTATTTGTCCCATTTCTGGCACAGGGTTCCTAAACCTCTCGGAATTCCCTCAGTCATGAGAGGGATAAAGGTGTCTTCTGTTGTGTTAATAAGGTGACTTTCGGACTGCACCTAAAGATGGGGGCTCGTTGCCAAGAGAACCAACAACTAAAAAGTTGCAACTTTCAGTCCCTGCCCCATGACTGCTGGGGAAAGAAAGAGGGGCTAGAAGTTGCATCAGTTACCAATGGCCAATGATTTAATTATGCCTATGTAATGAACCCTCAATAAAAACCCAGAAGGGTAGAGTTTGGAGGGCTTCCAGTGGTGCCCTTGTAGAGGTATGGAAGCTCAGCGCCCCCTCCCCATTTACCTTGCCTATGCATCTTTTCATCTGACTATTAATCCTTTAATATCCTCCATGAACCACTCTAGCAAATTAATCAAACACAAGACAGGGGTCCTGGGAACTTCTGATTTGTAGCCAGTTGGTCAGAAGCACAGGTGACAACCTGGGCTAGCAGTTGGCATCCCAAGCAGAGAGTAGTCTTAGGGGACTGAGCCCTTTACCTGTAGGATCTGACACTATCTCTGGGCGGATAGGGTCAGAACTGAGTTACTTGTTGGTGTGGAGAAACCACTCACACACATATTAGAATTGGTGACCAGAATCTTAGCAGGTAAAGAATTCAATATGCTACTCCCTCTTTAAGTCACTTTAAGGCAGAGACAATACCAGGAATAGGGAATTTTAAGGGAAGCCCATATATATGATTTTATGACTGGCTGTATACATGTGGAACTGCTTTGTTTTAAAGCCATATATAAGAAACAAAAATTCCAGGGAAGTTATTAACAAAGTAACATTTTTAAAGCCTGAGAATTTGAATTTATTTTAAAGAAAAGTCTAAACTTGTTGAGGATAAAATACCAAAGTTATATACTTCAGCAAATAGGACAACAAGGACTCTCTTCAATTTTCCTAGAGCTGATTGCTTTAAGAGCTTAAATATTATTACATGCTAGGTTTACATCAGTGTGATGATTAATTTTGTGTCTACTTGACTGAGCCACACAGTGCCCAGATATTCGGGCAAACATTATTTGGCTGTGTCTGGGAGGGTGTTTCTGGATGAAATCAGTATTTGAATTGGTGGACTGAGTAAAGCTGATTTTCCTTTCTGGAGTGAGTGGACTTTATCCAATCACTTGGAGGCTTGAATAGGACAAAATGGCTGACCCTTCCACTAATAAATGGGGATTCTTCTTGCCTGCCTTTTGAGCTGGGTTTTTTTTCCCAGCTTCAGACTCAAATAGAAACATGGGCTCTTCCTTGGTCTCAAGCCTTCTGGCTTTCATACTAGAAACTACACCATACTATAATCAGGTAAGCCAATGTCTTATCATAGATCTTTAGCTCTATCTTCTATGTGTTTATCTATCATCAATTTATATCTCCTACTGGCTCGGTTTTTCTGGAGAATCCTAATACTGATACAGTGTTATCATCTTCACTTAATCTTTCTAGGCATTATTTTCCTTATCTGTAAAATAAGGGGTTTTGATTAATTCTAAGCTTCTTATGGCCATAATTCTATTCCATAGTTTTCTAATTTGACTGTCAAGTCAAATGATCCTTTTCTCTGGCTTTCATTAAATGAGGACTTACCCTATCCTGACACAGAGCTGGCGGCTGTTCTGTGCATTTACTAATTTTATCTCCCAAGAACCTGAGATTTTATTATTTTATATGATTGCAGGCGAAGACAGAGATGCATTTAGCAATTTGCCCACGATCCCAAAGCTTGGAAATGGCAGAGCCAGGAGAAGAACTCAACTATGTTGCCTTGGAAAGGTTCTTTGAAATAACACCAAACAAAATGAAAAAAACAACTTGAAAATACAAAAAAAGTAAGAAGTGGTGTAGTTGGCCAAGAACTTCTCGATACTTCAACACAACTCCTCGGAACTTAACTTTTCCTCTTGATAAATGCAAATTCTGCTCACCGAACGTTTTACTCAAAAGAAATGTTCAGTTTCACTTAGGTGACTACCATTTTCATGCCCAAACACTGGTCCTTCAAGCTCTGTTCCCCATTTTCACATGATAATAAAGAGGTTCTGCCTATTAAAAGGAAAAAGTTTCTGTGACTTCAGGCAAATACTTTATTCTCATGCCTTTATTTTCCCTTCTTCCTGAAAATGTACCCTTGTCACCAGTTAACCAAAGCATTGGTTAAGTAATGAACTGAAATACATGTACACATTCTTACTCTCTCGTTCTTTCTAACACTCTCTCACACACACACGCACACATACAACTGTGAAGTCTTACATAACATTCTATTTTTCTTCTTTTAAACACAGTGTTTAAAATTATTGTTCTTATAGGGTCGCATGAGTGGCTCAGTTGTTTAAGCATCCAACTTCAGCTCTGATCATGATCTCACAGTTCGTGGGTTCGAGCCTCACATCGGGCTCTGTGCTGACAGCTCAGAGCCTGGAGCCTGCTTTAGATTCTGTGTCTCCCTCTCTGCCCCTCTCTTGCTCATGCTGTTTCTCTCTCTCTCTTTCTCTCTCTCTCTCTCTCAAAAATAAACATTAAAAAAAATTTTTTTAATTACTGTTCTTACACATTATCCCAAATTTCCCAGCACTTCCTTTGGTATGCATTCTATTTTAAGCAGATTTACCTATCTAATTTTGTTTGGGGGGGGGTGCTACTAGTAGTATTCACTATATTTTTTAGCTATTTGGGGAAGTGAGAAGAAAATTGTTTGAAAAGACACCTATACTCATCAATATCTAGGAAACAGCAATGGTTAATATTTGTTGTACCAGGCTTATTATAATGGCCAGGGCTTACTATACAGTCCAGTAAGTACTTTTATTATTTGTATATTATAGTTGAGAAAAGTGGAGCTTAGCAAGGTCACGTAATGAATATTATATCACAGGAGCTGCAATTTCACCAGTTAGAAATTACACCTAAAATTAAGGAGCTGTAGTTTTACATCAGTCCATGACGCAGAAAAATTACTAATTTTACAATAGCCTGATCATGTGGTTTATTTTAATCCTGTAATTACTGCATATAGAACAAGGATCCTCACAGAATTATTGACCTCTTTTCTATTAAGTAAAATGTTGAGTAAATCAAATGTTTTTAGCTATTTCTTCCCTGATTAAAATACAATTTCTTATTACAAAGTGTTCTAGAGGGATACAAATTTAGGAAACTAATTATAGATATCAAATTCTGCTTCTGCTCAGAGTCTGTAATAGAAAGGAAGCCCAACTCAGCTTCAGCCCTCTCTTATTTTCCAGGATTCCTTACAAATTCTAAATAGAATCCATCATTTGATAGGCCATGGGGAATAATATCCTTTCAGCTGGCCTGAGAAATTCTTCCATGAAATAGTTTGCTTTGGGTTTGGAAATCCCCTCACTCCCTGCCTCTGATTTTTAAGAGGTTTGGGACAACAGGAAGAACATTAGGGAAAAACCTGAAACACCATTAACCTTTTGTATCTATCAAAGCTTCTACTTACACATTTAAACACGATCACTTTCCCCGAAAGGTGTAAAGGGGGTGCAAAATTCTCCAGGGGGCACAAGGGTGCCAAGAGGGTTGAGTGGCAGTTTGCTTGGCTCTGTGACAATGAATTGTACACAGACACTCCCCACCTTGCTTCCGAGCAGGGCAATGGACCCAGTTCAAACAAAGCAGTTACACACCCGTACCTGTGGGTTGCCAGCACCTTCCATGGTGGGTTCCTGGCTGCCAAACAAAACTCTGATGGAAGGTTCATTTAATAAATGCTTCCAAGTCAAAAAGCCATTTTTACTGAGCTAGTTTCAAGCAAATCCCTACCAAGGCTTAAATTCCCCATCTCACACTGCCATCTACTGTCTAATGCCCTGTGTTCTGAAGAAAGAAGGAAGGGCACACCAAGCGTTTCAGGAGTCCTGAGCATTATTCATGGACTCTCTTCAGAGTCCAATTTTAACGGTAATCGAGTCTGATTGCTTTTATGCTCACCAACAGCACTACTTTTCACCATGCAGAGCCATATAAAGTGCACGTAGACCAAAGCCACATGATTTGATCTCATGCGGGGAAGAAAAGTCTTAGTCCTTATTTTAAAAATAATTAGAACCACCAAGTAACAGCCAGGGACAAAGTCCCAAGAGATTCTGACTGAGAATCATTGCCTTATTGTTTTAATTGTAGAAAAACAAAGCTGTCTGGAACTGACTGCACTTCATTAGCATTAATGTGGCCCTCAAGGTTGAACCATACTAGAACTTGGCAACTAACGAGAGTTTGCAAATGAATGGCTAGGACTAGGCAAGGTTAGGATTGCCATCAAAGTCTAAGAGTGCATTCGTCCATTGTAGACTATTGATCCGTTGGGGGCCTCCCTACATCCATTTCCCAAAGACTTGACTCTTTTACTCTTAGATCAGTTGGCCCAAGACTGGGTGCATCATTCTCTCCTTCATAGAGGTAGTTCCCAATCACTGCCACAAAAAAGCATTTCGCAGATATAACTGTATTATTCACTCACAAATCTGTCATGCACCATCTCTTAGCTGTTGTTGTTGTTGCTGTTTCTTTTGTTTGTTTCTTATAAGAGGCAACATGAAGTCATAGAACAAGTTCTGTAACAGGAGACCAAAGAGATAGTCTTCATCATGGCTTTGCTATTTGGCACAGGGATTCATGACCTTGGGAAAGGCACTTGATACTTGATATTCTCAATTCTCAGCCTCAATTCTACTATTTGAAAATGAAGATAATAATTCTTTCCCTTTCTACATCACAGTTTGAAAGAGGATAATTTAAATAAGCTATACAAAAGCAAGCCATCATTAAATTGATATCATAACTTGGCTTCTCATGTATATTTATCCATTCAATTTAAGTGTTACTTCAATTCCACTCTGGGATATAGGGTTGTGTCTTGCATATTGGTGTTTCTAAAACATTTATGGAATGATTGATTCACAAATTGATATTTGCTGGAATTTCCTAAGAAATTCCAACTGTCTTTATGGAAGCACTTGTGCCCTCCAGAGAGCATTAACATTAATTTTCAACCTTAAATCATGTCCCAGTAAATAGTAAATGCTCACATAAGGGCAGAGTAAGATGTTTTTCACTGAAATCTTTGTCATACTTTCACTATTCTAATTTTCAAAAACTACTTAACTGTTTTTGAGAAGGTATACAAAATAGAACAATACAATAACTCTATTTGCTTTGAGTTGGAAAACAGCAAGCCTTTCCTCTCTGAAAAATCACAATTGAGCAATAAAGGAGAAGTCAGAATTTCCTGAGTGATAAAATTTAAAAAATTTTAGGCCGCCCATTACAAAGCAACCAATTATAAAAATCTTAAAACTAACTCATAAATACATTTTGAAATAACACTATATGTTAAAGAACAAAAACAGTGTGTGTGTGTGTGTGTGTGTGTGTGTGTACTGGATATTCTGGAAAGTAAGGAATCTGTGTTGATGTATACAAATGTGTGTGTTCCCATTTTGATTATAGCTACATATTCTCAAGATGTTATGGGTTACAGTTATAGTAACGAACCCTGAAGTTGACAAAGTAAAGAAATGGCCTTAAAAGGGTTCACATTCATGTCACTGACTTATCCTTATTCTACTTGTTGACTTATCCTTATCCTATTTGCTGAAAATATCTGCTACTAAATGTTTTCTAAAGTTCTACTGCTTTTCTTTTAAACTAGTGATTTCTGCTCTCCTTGCCACTAATTAAGTCTGTATATGACATAAAGGGGCTCACCTCCAAGACCCTGGTGACACGAAAGAGAGGGGAGAAAACAGGAAGCTAGGAGGCGGTCAGGACAGGACATGAAGGATTATTCTGGCTGCAGGCTTGCCCCTAAAGAGGCCAGCTAGTGATCTCACATCATGCCATTCCACAGGCTGTGCAACTGTCAGACTCAACCCGGTGCCTCAGGAACCACAGCTAAGGTAGGTTTGACTCCAGATTTGGTACATGTGAATGGAGGAGATCTGCATTGGGGAAGTTGGGGGACCAACATCTAGACCAGTGGTTCTTCAACATATGGACATCACAATCTCTGGGAGAATTTATTAAGACACGGACTGCTGAGCCCCACCCCTGGAGTCTCTGACTCAGTAGGTCTGGGGAGGGGCCTAGGATTTGCATTTCTAACAGCTTCCCAGGTGCTGACTCCTAGAGCACACTCTGAGTACCACTGATAAGGTAAAGCCACTTTGGTGACCTCTGCCCATGAAAATAGGTTGGACTATGTCACCGTTATTCTGACTCTTTGTGAAATGTCTGAGCAAAGTACTCCTTCTTTTTCCTATTTAACCTGTGCGTAGCAGTTAGTCATTGTCATTTACTCTGAACCATAAACCACAATGAAAACGATAATGATATTCAACCTGTAGAGTTGAACCAGGAGGGAGAAACAAGAAGTTAGAAACAGGTCTTTTTTTTATTTATCTTGGCTTTCTTCCTTACTTTATTACATTTTAATTATCTTTTACCTCTCTATTTCCCTTCTTTAAAAGAGAGAGAGAGAGACAGAGATTCTGTCTTTTATTTCTAAGGCACTAAGTAGTGCTTGGCCTAATCCATCAGCATATACCAGGAGATCAATGAAATTTATAGAGTACAAAAATGGATGAGTATATAGATGAATGAAATTATCAACTGAAGTTCTAAGTATGCTAGAAAAACAAGCATAGATGCATTCTGGAGGAAGTTTCAAACATTTGTCGAGTACTGACTATGCATCAGGTGCTGTGCTAAGAACCAGGGATACAGTGATGAAAAAAACAGATGCAGTTTAGTTTGTAGCCTAGTGGAGAAGAGAGTCATTAAAGACATAATTATCAATGTTTAAAATAGATTGTGAAGAAGAAATGCAGGGGGCATGGAAACACAGGTATTCATTCCAGTGCAGGCAACAATGAAATATTTCTCTGAGTTCTGAACAGTAAGTTCTGAAAGAGAGAAAAGGAGTAACAGTGCAAGGAACAGGAACATGTTTTCTGTAAGTGGTATTTATCGTCTCAAATCATGTTAAAGCATGGATTACTTCAAATGCCCTAATTATATGCTCAGGATCAGATACATCTCTTGCTAAGAGTATTGTAGTAAAATAAAAGCATAATGAGTTTAATTCTATCAGCACTTTGGCTGTTGCTGGTACAACTTAAATATTTATTAAAACCAAGCAGACGCTGGTTTCAGGGAACATTTTTGGCAAAAAGGCCATATTAAGAATAATAATGTGATAATCCGCCATAAAAAAAAACTTGACTTATTATAAAAAGAAAAATTGCAGTAAGTATCGGCTTATTAAAAACTCATGTTATTCAAACAAATTTATTCTCCGGAGAGCTGGATGTTCTATTATTTCCAAATGAACATAGTTGATAGCTTGCACCTGGTTAATTCAAAGCTGATTAAAAAGCAGAAAAATATGTATCTGGAATTTTAAAGTTTACTGTATGTTACTATTCTTCTTTTATATCTTCTCAGATCTTTAGCAATTGTCCCATAACATATTATGTAAAAATAAGCAAATAATTTGACTCGTCTGCAGAAGCCTATGAATGGGAATAAATTTTAGACTCTAGTTATTTGTAAGATTATTCATTGAACACTTTGAACAAAGCACGTGGTTAGCCACTGGTGGATGAAGGTAGCATTTAAGGTGTAAGCAAAAGTATGCAAAAGCACAAAAAGTTAGAAAAAGCATCATATACTTAAGGAATTAGTATGGCCCAAAAGCCAAGATTGGTGTGGGTAAGCAGTGGGTTGTTAACTGAGGAAAATAGCCCAGAGAGGGTAGTAAAGGCCCCATTGTGGGGTATATTACAAGCCATAATTCATAGTTTGTTTTTTCCCAAGAACAGACTCTGAGACAAGGCCTTGGCTACAGGTAGTTTATTTAAGAGTTGATTTCAGGATGCACAAGTGAGGAAGAGATGTGGAAATAAGAAAATCCAGAAAAATATGTGTTAATGAGCTGGGTATACCTATGGGCAATATGTATACCACGGGGAATGGTAGCCTCCAGTGACCTGAGAATCATCTCACTGAAGACCCTGGAAGCCGGGATGGCTGGGACATTCATCCATTGATCCATCCCTCACTGTTTGAGGGTCGCACCAGAGAGTTTGTTGAGCTTTGAGCAAGCTTTGAGCTTTGAGGGTACCAGAGAAAGCCCTCACATAGAAAGAAAGAGAGAGAGATCACATACCTGATATGGGAAGCTATCAGAAGTTTACGGTTGCCAGAAACTGTCCCCAACTGCAGGCAACTCAGATGGGCAAACAAAGACGTGGAGTGGGTTGGGTACTAATAATGCTGCTACACCGTGTTACTGTTTTAATGTTAAAGGGTTTTAAACAATGAAGGGACACAAGCAGAATTGTGATTTGGCAAGTTTATTCAGGCTACTGTGAGGGGAATAGATTGAAGCTGATTAAGATCGGAGATAATGACCACTCAAATCCAAACAAATAAAACAATTCTAGTTAGAAGGAAGTAGAAGATTCATGAGCGGTGTTTGGATGAGAATGGACATAACATAAAGGTTGATTATTTGGATGATGAGGGATAAGCAGAAGTTAGGAATGACACCGAGATTTCTGGCTCCTGCAATGGATGGACAGTGATGTCATCCATTAAAATAGCACAAGCTGATCAGTGGGGTTCTCAGATTAGAAGAACAAGATAATATATCCATTTATCCCTATCACTTATTGATCCAGTAATAATTGTTTAAATCCTGCAGCAGTGAAAAATATAGGTAATATAAATATTACTTTCCTGGAACTTACATCCAGTTGGAAATAAAACAAAGACAAAGGAAGCAAATAAATATAAATAAACACAACAATTTGAGATATGGATAAATGGCATAAAGACAGTAGAAGAGGAAGATGTGACAGAGAGTAATGAGGGTTGGTTGAGCTCCTTTGGAAAGAGTGCTCAGGAGACATGTGTCTGGAGAGGGGACCTCTGGACCAAGACCTGAATGATGATACAACTAGGAAGAAACTGTTACGGACAAAGGGAGGGGCAAGAGCCTTGGTAGAAGGAAAGCCTGGGTCATTCAAGGAGAGGAAGGAGACCATATCTGTAAAGCATTAGGGAAAGCAGAGGAGCTCGGTACAAAGAGACTGAAAAGGAACCACAGGGACAGATCATGTAAGGACTGTAGGACTTGAAAAAGAAATTAGATTTTTATTCCCAGAATAATAAAATAGTCAGTGGTTTTCAAGCAGAGGAATCATGTGATCTGATTTATGTTTGCCAAAGATCTCTCTGGATGCTTTGTAAAGGATGGACTTTTAGACCAGCAAAGTAGAAGCCTGGGAGATTGGTGACCTCTTAATAATGATAATTAGCTCTAACATAGCTAAGGCACTGCTCTAAGTATCTTATATGGATTAATTCATTTAAACCACATAGCAACTCTACAAAATATGTACCATTTTAGTCCTGCAGACATGCTTAGTAACTTGCCCGATGTCAGGAGGTATTCTGGCTCGAAACCCCATGTTCTTAAAGACTGTGAACCATGTCAACAGAGATGTGAGGCACAGTGTATGTCCAGGCAAAAGGTGATAGAGCCAGTTGGGCAATAAGAGATTAAAATCAAAGCCAATTCAGAAAGAAAAAAATCTGTAATAGAAAAAAGTCCGATCCAATGTGAGGTTAATCTCATAAACACCTAATGTCTCCCTTAGTCCTGGTAGGTATGGGTTGGTACACTTTGCTGATTTGGGGATAGATAATTACACTGGAAGAACTTTTGTGAATTTGAATTTTTAATGAGGGAAAAAGTAAAACATTTAAAAATTTATTTGACAAGTTTTGACATGTACTGTATACACCACAATCTTGTAGTTTGGAGAGAAGAGAGAAACTAGTTACATAGTGAACACAGTCATTATTCTTCAGAAATTGGGCCTGATGGGGAGACGGTGACGTAAACCAGTTAATTACAGGTGAATGGTTAACAACTGGTTCTTGGAGGTCAGAAAGACCCTGATTTGTACTCTTTACCAATTTCTGTGCTATAAATACTCTCACCATGACTGATTTCAAGCGGCCAATATTTCATTAATCAATTCACAGAATTCCTGAAAATTTAATCAATCAGGTCCCTCAAGCCAATGCAAACCAGTTCCAGAACTTCCAGTGCAGGTGAAAGATACGGCACAAAGGTGTGGATCAAGGTGGGACCGTAGAAGGAAGCCCGACTGACCGTATCCAAGAAAGCCACACAACACTTCAATAAGGTACTGGCATTTGAGTTGAGCCCTAAAGGAGGGAGGAGATCTCTCACTGTCCCAGCTTACGGATGGCCCATTGCAGCTCCACTTTATATATTGTCTATGGCAACTTCCACACCGCAATAGCAGAGATGACCATACGGACCACAAAGACTAAATATTTCCTATTTGGCTTGTTATAGAAAACGTTGACCAATCCCTACATTAAATTGATACCTACGGAACTCAGTTGTGTCTTTAATATTGCCCAGTTATGAACCCAAATCCCCCATCGTGGTCCATCCGTTCTCAACCTCTCCCAGCCAACCCTTTTAATAAATTCTCTTTGATCTTCACCCTCTCACACAACCTCCCCAATCCTCACTCTTCACTGATGACCAGGTTTGAGGTTTCACTTTAGAAATTGAATCACTCAGAGAACATCCACATCTGCTCACCAGCTACATTGTCTTGGCATATCCTTTGCTTTTCCTTCTGCTACCATGAGTGAATTATCAATGACCCCACCTAGAGCCAACCCCTCCATTTTGTACTCCAGATACCCTTCCCTCAAGCCCACTCAAAGTCATTGTTCTAGATCTACCCTCTCTCTTTCCTGCATCGTCAAGTCTTCCCTCTCAACTGAATTATTTCCCTCTCCACTAAACATGCAAACATGCTGGTATGCCCAGCTTCATAAAACACTGTTCTCCTTAGTCCCCCTTCAGGGGTCAACTCTTTCTCTGATCACTTTAACGTAAATACTTCCAAAGAATTGTCTGTATTTTCTGTCCCTAAATTGCCCCTTCCTATTCTCTGGCATAGTCACTGCACTCAGATTTTATCACTCCCTTGTCTATTCTACCAAAATGGCTCCGGGTCAATGACAATCTCCACATTCTGAAACCAGCAGCCAATTCTCAGCATTTATCTAGTGAGATGATACAGTTAATCAACCCCAATTCCCTACAACATTTTCTTCACTTGACTTCTAATTCACCACACTCATTTGACTTTCATTTTTGTCTGCATTGAAGAGCTCATTGGCAACATATATTTTCACCTTCATTGCCACAGTTAGAAGAGAAAGAACAGAGGTACACTTAATACGGAACTTATCCATTAGCCCCAAGTGATAGCTAAAGGCATTGTGACCCAGAACAAAGGTTTAGGTCCCATAGTAGCTTGAACAGATCAAAAGAGAGAGAGAATTGATCCACTACTGACAAATAGGAGCACGACAAAGTAGAAAGAACTTCTGCATCAGCATCTGATTCCATGTTCACAATGCAAAACATGCTTTAGTCTCAGCAAAACGTCATCTGCCATGATGGATCAGTCTTAACAATCCAAGTACTATTGCTTTCATAGTTTTGTACTGATTTGATTCAGAGTTTTATGGTTTTTATTTATTATTTATAATGTTTATGATTTTATAGGCACATAAGAACTATAGGAACAAAAAAATGTGTCACTTTTTAAAAACTTATACAAATGGAAATATTATACTAAAACTAATTCTAAGTCAGTAATAGGAATCTGCTAGAATTTTTGTTAACTGATTATACACATTCCCAAATTGGAGAGAAACTCAGGTCATCTGGACTATCAGTTGTTAAGTTTATATGTTCACCATTGTACACAGTACACTAATGCATTGAAGGAAACATATCTTGGGGCGAGTGGGTGGTTTAGTCAGTTAAACGTCCAATTCTTGATTTCGGCTCAGGTCATGATCCCATGGTTTGTGAGATCAAGCCCTGTGTCACTCTTTGTGCTGACAGCACCGACCCTGCTTGGGATTTTCTCTCTCCCTCTCTCTGCCCCTCCCTTCCCTTCAAAATAAATAAATAAACATAAAAAAAGAAACATATCTTAACACAGTCTCATATCTCATTCTGTATTCCTCACACAAACTCAGGAAAAGAATTTTCATCTAATATATATATATATATTAGATGAAATATATATATTTAGTGTTTAATATTACTTATACTCACCTTCATCTTCTTTTAGTAACAGTTAATTAAAATGTTCACATTCAATTGTGAGAGCCAGGATTGCAACAGCAAACTCCATGAAAATCATTGGTTATTGAACTGTCAAAAAAAATCACTAATATTAATGACACAACAAATATGATAAAAAGCTGAGCTAAATGTGCCTTTGAGTACCGTCTTTATAGGAAATAACCTTTGCAGTTCAACTGTATGGTGTGCTGAGATGACATAGTTATTAAACACCAGTTTAAGTTGCCCAACTGGATGTAAAAAAATGGTTTCATATTCACTCTTAGGGACATTTCAAGATTTTTCAAAAATGATCTAATATGACTTAAATACAACAATAAAAGGAATCAATAAGTATTTCATGTTGGCAAGTAACCCATTTAGTCCCTTTAGTCCCTTTTAATTCGCTGGAAAAACCCTAATTCCTTCTCTCACTCTCCTAGCTTTTTACCTCTTCCTCAGTTTCCCACCTCCCTGTGCCTTGAGGGCATCACCAATCACCTGTGCTACGTCAGGCACCATGGAAGGGGTTCCATGGTCACAACAGCACTTCAGTATTTCCACCTGAGTCAGAAAAAGCATGACTCATTCACAGTGTTGGTAGTCACTCTACCCTCACTAGGACTTTGCAGCTTCCAGAAATTCCTCCCAAGAAAGCAAATAAACCAGATAAAACAAAATTAAGAGACTATACATCTGCTCAATGATGATTGAAAGTTATCACACAAGGCGAAGTTAAATTCGATGCTTATAACATCTGATCTGTCCAGCGTTACTGATTTAACCATCTAAAGCCTCCTCAAAAATATCCATTTTTTGCCGCTATTGTGCCAAACTCTAGACCAAACTAGCTCGAGTTCTCACTTCTCTCCTGAAAAACTGCAATGTCACATCAACTGGCCTCCCTGCAACCGCCCTTGCCCATTCCCTCCCCACCTGCCATTTATTCTCTTCTTCCCAGCCAAAGAGACTTAAAAAAACCAGATCTGATTGTGTCACTCCACTGCTTAAAGTTCTTGAGTGGTTTCCTGTTAATCTTGGAACTTCTTTCACATGACCTATAAGTCTCTGTCTCCTGATTTTTTTTTTTTTTTTTTTGAGAGACAGAGAGCACACAAGCGTGGGAGGGGCAGAGAGAGAGGGAGACAGAGGATCTGAAGCTGGCTCTGTGCTGACAGCAGGGAGCCCAACACGAGTCTCGAACTCACAAACCACAAGATCATTACCTGAGCCCAAGTCAGAGGCTCAACCGACTGAGGCACCCAGACGTCCCTCTCCTGACTCTTTCATTCGTGTTCTATCTCTCTCTCACCCACCATTCTCCTGCCTCCGTATCTAATTTTCCTTTCTCAAACCTTCCTTGCAGCTTCCTACCTTGCACTGTTTCTTCAGTACAGTGAGCTCTTCCTCTTTTTCTTTTTTTAAAGTTTATTTATTTTTGAAAGAGAGAGAGAGCGAGAGAGAATGTGAGCAGGGGAGGGGCAGACAGAGAGGAAGACACAGAATCTGAAGCACGTTCCAGGCTCTGAGCTGTCAGCGCAGAGCCTGATGTGGGGCTCGAACTCACAGACTGCCAGATCGTGACCTGAGCCAAAGTCAGACGCTCAACCGACTGAGCCACCCCGGCACACCTCTTCCTCCTTTTCTTTGCTTAGTGACTTCCTCCTCCTCTTCCACATTTCAACTCAAGATAAAGCCCTTGGCACAACTCAAATAGTGTTGGAAAGACAAAATGCAGTAAATACCTTTTGAATGGCTGACTGAATTTAGCAACACCAACAGAAGAAGAAACTAGAAGAAATGAAATTCACTTTTACCCACACTCAGATTTTCACGAGCAACAGCTTAGGAAGGGAAGGTGTAAGGAGGCAGCTAGACAGCATCGAGTACCAGGAGGGGAAGAGAGAAGACACATAAATCAAGGACATGCCAGATACAAAGGCAAGTGTGGTTGGACATGTGGTTTTGCTGCCATAAAATTACATGCTTTATAATTAGGCATCAGTGTATTCCCGAGTCAAAGTAACTCAGAAAAGTCCTTCCTGGCTTTATACCCGTAAACGTAGTGATGTATGAATATGGCTTGTCTATTAACTGGCTCCAGGGAGGTGCGTTCTTTACAGATCAGACCCAGAGCCACTGCTGGTCTGAAGTAGATCATCTGTATAGTGAGTTAACACAGCATATGCCTCGATGCTCCGGATCCTTCTGACAACGCCCAGCCCCACCTCTTTTTTTTTTTTTTTTTTTTTAACGTTTATTTATTTTTGAGACAGAGAGAGACAGAGCATGAGCAGGGGAGGGTCAGAGAGAGAGGGGGACACAGAATCTGAAACGGGCTCCAGGCTCTGAGCTGTCAGCCCAGAGCCCGACGCGGGGCTCGAACTCACGGACCGTGAGATCATGACCTGAGCCGAAGTCGGCCACTTAACCGACTGAGCCACCCAGGCGCCCCCGGCCCCACCTCTTACCACCACCCTTATATTCCTAAAGCTCTTGGTGAGGGAAATAGCCTAGCTGCTTTTGAAGGGTCATTTATGAAGGCAGAAATCTGGAAAGATCATCTTCAAAGACTGCTGTCCTTCAAGAAAAAAGGGGAAGAAGCAAGGATATGATTACACACCAACAATTCTGTTTTCTTTTTTCTTTTCCAGTGGAAATATTAAATCTTAGAAATTATCCAGTGAAATAGTCTTGTTTTACAGGTAAAAAAAAAAAAAGCACCGAGTTCAGAGAGATGACCCATCTACGCACACAGCTCAATGACAAAACAATTCAGATCCCAGATCCCCACAGTGTTCAGTCCAATGCTCTTCTTGTGAAGACAGAATGTCAGCTGGTTGGGTTTTCTGCAGCCCATTAATGTTTAAAGATTTAATCATTTCTGTTCACATATGCCGTTTTCTTTTACACTTCAATCTCATTTTTACCCAATGCGCTCGATGCACTACCTTCTAAATTCTTTTGTTTCCTCCTTTTAAAACTATAACAGCTTGGCCATACATTTTTGCACTCAAGGGTGCATGTTCCATTTTGTGGCATGCTTGACGTCCCCATCTGAGACACCATTCCCGTTGTGCACTTTAATCTGCGTACTTGTCTTTAACAAACAAGCGCAATAAAGAAGTGAACTCGCTGAAATAACACCGGACTATTTTCTCATGTGTTTGTCTAAGTGTGACAAGAGGATACTATGTTACTCAGACTCGCCTCAAGTATGGTTAAGTTAAATGAAAATTAATTAAAATTGTAATACAACAGTAATAAATCTACTCCTTCTGAAGGCAGTACAGTCCCTTCAATGTCACGTAATACTTTTACATAGTTCCCATTAAATCCGTATTTTGGAATTAATTAATAACAAGAATAATATTTGTTGACTTTTACTATATTCCAAGTTCTTTTCGGGACACTCCACACGGATGTCTCATTCAGTTCTCACAAAGACTCTGTACATCAGAATTAAGAGCACATTTGCAAGTAAGGAAACCGAGGCACAGAGAGGTTAAGATACTTGCCCCAAATCACACAGGTGGAGCCAGATTTGAGCCCAGGTGGCTTCGCTCCAACGTCTACACTCTTCTCCACAATGCTGATTTCCTACGAAAGTACAGGAGGATTTCTTAAATGTTTCTGCTTTCTCTTCTCTGATGATTTTATGAGTACCAACATCAACGATACTTTGTATTTATTAAAAATAATGCGGACTTAGCCATTTAATATCTTCTATTTTCTCCTCAATTTCATATTTGTGATCTATCTAAGCTTCAAAAGAAAACAAAAACGACTTTATCTTGACCTCATCTTATCTTCTCTATCTTCTTTTGACGTATAGTCTCTGTATTAATTGGTTCTTAATTAATCTTTGTGCTTCGGGATTTGAAATAACGTTAGAGTATTGGTTGCCAGTTTCTACTCTTGCTCATTTTTTTAAAGAATGTTGATTGAAAATTAATTCAATGTAGAAGAAAATGACGATGTACAATGTAGCAAAGTGGCCTGTGGGCGCTCTAATTTAAAAGTCCTGTCAATTGGGGCCATGATTTCAACTAAAGTTTGTATGTAGACACTAAAAAGTCATCGTCCTAGGGCCTAAAGGCATAATCCATGCTCAGAAGAATCGCTTTTGTCAATCAATGAAGATATTATTCTTTATTTGGAAAGAGGACAGACGTATTTGTTACTGTCTTTGACTCTCTAGCAATATGAAATTATTGAATATAATTATATCCTGCATGAAGTCTTTAAAGCAACATTTCAGACCTGGAAAAAAAAATAATACTAACTTTCTGAATGTTCCTCTAAAGCCAGCCCCCAGCTATAGAGATCTCAACAACATTTGATTAAGATTTAGATCTTGCTGGCATTTTTCCTACCCAGTAGAAGTTATTTGATTTTTTGTCTATTCAGAGTGAACAATATCTAGAAAACTATATTCAGATGGCCCATAACAATCAGGTGATTGTTATTTTTCTTATTTGTGGATTTGATTTTGCTCCTTGATTATTTTAAAATTTATATTTATCCATTGTCTCTCTGTACTTGGACTTCTCTCCTAGAAATCCAAATATGTTACATGATAGATGAGAGTGTTATAATTCAATTGCTTGAACAATGGCCAATAATCAATGGAAAAATACAGTCTTCACTTACTTAATGCAAACCACAAACACACAAAAGCTTTTTATATTTTTTTTCCAAGTTTCTAAAATGAAACTTCATGCTGCTGCACTTAACAGGAAGTGGATTGTTAAAAATCCAAGAGACATTGTTACCTTTGTTCAAAGTCAAATCAGAACATGCAGAAACTAGATGAATTTTGAAAATGTAAAATTGTATCTCTTTTTAAACTGTATTGATCTTATATATGTATCAACAGAGTATTAACCTGTTCAGTACAGGTGGCTATTTCTGGTTCTGAGCAAGGATAGATATGTAATAACAAAATTCTGAGAAAACTTGAATGGATTGACATTAATCACTTATGTCCCCATTGTCAGAGATGCTGGCTGTCCATTCAATAGCCATTACCTCTTTCTCCTTAGTAACTGAACTATGGACACATTGTGCCCCCTTTGGATATCTTGCAGCTGGATGTAAACAAATGGCTAACTCCTAATCTACAGCTTAGGTTATTGGTCATTCTGCAGGTGCTATCAAACTTTTAAAAGGGGTTTAAACTCAAAAAACTTTTAAAAAAAAGTTCTTTAAAAAAAAAAAAAAGGAGCTCACTTAGGTCATGCTTTTTGTTTAACGTGTGTTTGCTTTGCTTTGTTTTGTTTTGTTTTTTCCTTTTGCTTATACCTTCCAGGGGTCTTCAATGTGGATGTGATACCCGGATCTCCAGCAGCCACCCTGAACTCTGAGGCAATCTTGAAAATTGAAACCACATGCTAAGGATAACAATGTAGGAAGCTAGAAAGAGCCTGGGCAGGTAGAAAGAACTGGATGATTTCATAGAAAGTGTTCTCTCTGATTTATTTTTTTAAGAGAGAAAAACAAATCCTTATAGTTTATTTTTATTTTCTTGGGGTCTCTTTCTTTTTTTTTTTTTTTTTGGTATGCAGTGAAAATTCAAACTGATATATTCCCCACAAAAGATGAAATGTTGTATGTAATTATGTCATTCTAAAATTAAAAAAAAAAAAAAAAACGTAGTATCTCTTATGACTAAAGAAGCAATAGATATGTGACATGGACAAGTTTAGTGTTTTTCTCTTTTCCTGTAGTTTATTAAATGGTGGTCCTAAAAATATTAGAGTATATGTTTTTGCCGCATTGGGTTGAAGCTAGGTTGGGTTCTCTGCTTTTCACCCCATCTGGCATACTGGACGATTCAGAGCTGCCCAGTAGGCAGGACCTCTTTACTGCATGTAGCTCAGACGTGAGCACATTTCTGAAACTTGAAACTAATTGCCGAAATGCTGATTGACTTTTGAGGGTTCCTAATCTCTTGTATAAATACTGAATTTGCCAATTTCCTATATCTCATTTCTTCCCTTCTTTGCTATTTTCCCCCAGAGGAGTCTTTCCTTTCCCCACCCCCACCCCCAGTAGCTTACATCTATTGACTGAGAGATTTACCTCTGCGTCAAAATAGTGATGTCCTCAATCTCCTCATTGGCAGATTGCAGTTGCTATGCTCTACTTAGCCCTCCAACAGCAAAGTCAAAGTATGTTTTTAAGATTATTAAATTATTGGGGCGCCGGGGTGGCTCAGTCGGTTAAGCGTCCCACTTCGGCTCAGGTCATGATCTCACGGTCCCTGAGTTCAAGCCCCGCGTGGGGCTCTGTGCTGACCGCTCAAAGCCTGGAGCCTGCTTCCGATTCTGTGTCTCCCTCTCTCTCTGCCCCTCCCCGTTCATGCTCTGTCTCTCTCTGTCTCAAAAATAAATAAATGTTAAAAAAATTTAAAAAGAGATTATTAAATTATTTTGAGAGACAGAGAGAGAGAGAGAGAGAGAGAGAGAGTGCGTGAGTGGTGGAGGGACAGAAACAAAGGGAGAGGGAGAGAATCCCAAGCAGGTTCCGGTGCTGCCAGTACAGAAC
>NW_026057581.1:18756808-18821700 GCF_023721935.1 Panthera uncia
AGAGAGAGAGAAAGAGAGTGTGTGGATGGGGGAGGGGCAGAGGGAGACAATCAGAAGCAGACTCCAGGCTCTGAGCGGTCAGCACAGAGCCCGACGCCGGGCTCGAACTCACGAACTGTGAGATCATGACCTGAGCTGAAGTCGGGCGCTTAACCCACTGAGCCACCCAGGCACCCCTCAAAATTTTAAAAGTTGAAAACAAAAAAAAAATGATATGTGCCTGTTATAACTCCATTATTTTTCTTCTATGTGTCTAAGTCTGAGTGCAATATTTTCATTTGTTACCTAAGTAAGAGCTAAATAATGTGAGATTTATTACTTCTAGAATATACTACATCACATTATGAAAGAGTGTGGAATGATTTTCAGGGAAAGAAGGAAAGAGGTGGAGAAAGAAAAAAAAATCAAACCTTAGATCCTCACTGTTTCGACCACTAACGGTGTTAATTTTATAATTTTGTTAAAATTAAAATTATTACTATAATTTTATAATGTTTAAAAACATCATCCTGTACCTTTTTTTCAGCTGTAAGCTTGTATTTAATTCATAATCCAAGGGTATTTTAAGAAGCATACTGATGTGTTCTATTTCATCCTAATGATTAAGAATGGAAATAAATGGTAGTATAAATCTTTTCTACCAGATTTAATAGAATACAACAGCTATTAATATATGGAATTAAGTTTTAATCATGGCAGAATTGAGTCAGTCTCACATTTTCTTTCTGTATAAAGTATAATTGAAACAGCAGAAAAAATGGCATTACATTCATTGAATTATGTTTGGTTAGATCAACTGCACTTCAGCAACAAAATACATTATCTATAGAAGATAATGCGTTTCACACAATGCGAGAATAGTTGGGAAGCTTCTCAGGTTACAGTAGGTGTTGTTTTTCTTTCTTCTTTTTCTTTTTCTTTTTTTGGTACTTACTACAAAAAGCTAAGCCCTTATAAGTGAGGTCTTGTTTTCATTAACTTTAATGCAATGTTAACAGAAGAGTCCCAAAGTGAGTAAGTGATCATGTTTCCATATTCTCTCCATGAAATAGCTGTGACTTCTGAGGAACCCCAAAGATGTCCCAAGCCAACGGTACCGCATAGGGGCATTTGTATCAGTTATCATAAAATACATTACTCAGGGGGCACTGTCTTTTATTTTTTTTTTAAGTTTTCATTTAAATCCCAGTTAGTTAACATACAGTTCGTTTCAGGTGCACGGTATAGTGATTCCACAACTACATTCAACAGCCGGTGCTCATCCCAACAAGTGCCCTCCTTAATCTGCTCAGAGGGGCACTGTCTTAATACCGCAAGGTTGCTTAGGAAATCTTATAAATGTCAGTCATGTGGCCCAGAGGGTTTAGTGAAATGGCTCAGAGTAGGCAGTACTACATGGTCTATGGATCACGGCTGAGCTTAGGAAATTCCTATAATTTGCATCCATTCCCTGCAAAAGAGAGCCAGTGATAGAATCCAAGCATGTGAATTTAGTCCACAATCACTACCAAAAAAAAAAAAAAAAAAAAAAAAAGACAGTGATGAAGGGAAGAAAACAATTCTTTCTCTACCCTTAAGGTCTTCCAGCTGGACTAAGAATTAAATTTACATGAGACAAATAAATGGGACGAAAAATACCCATGTTTTATTATGTGCACATGGAGACCCAATAATGAAATTGAGACCCAAAGAAATGACCAAGGCAGGCAGTTTTTATACTCTTTAGACAAAGGGACAATAAATTTGTGGGGAATTGACAGGATAAAGAAAAGATGGCTGGGAGCCTCAGGAAGGAATTCTAAGCAGAATTTGGACAGAGGTAATAGATTAGAAAAAAAGTAACAACATTTGTTTCTTTAGTTTTCTTGGCTTTAAAGTCCTTATCTCTACTGATGGCTTTTTACTTCTTAGTAGAGGGAGGGTGTGGTTCGTATTGGAGATTTGTTTCATGCTTTCACGGGGACAGAAGAGAATCTGAGTATCCTTGCACCTGTTGTTTCTTAAGTAACTTTTACTTAAAATTATCAATATGCCAAAGTGGCACATTTTGGGATAGCCTACCCTTGGCTGCTACAGTAAAAAATGAGAGAATAAGAGGAAATAAAAGGAAATGTAAAGAAAAGGACAAAGATAGTCTATCACAATCAATAATGATTAATCTGTATTTTAGCCCATGTAAGTGAATAAACATAATCCCAGAACTTCTGATTTACTCAGTTGTGCCGGAGTTATACACAGGGGTGTCTAAAAATATTAATATGCTTTTTAAATTTGCTTAGCCAACCTTTTAAAATTGCTCCTTGGGCTTTTTGCTGAAAAAAATGGATATTGACTATTTTCTTGACTATTTTGTTCAGTGACATGTCCACATATGCCAGTGTTTAGACTTACCACAGCAATATTAATGATAAGCAAATTTATGGATAATTCTATATGCAAATGTTACATTTGTAATCAATACTTTTAATCTTGTATTCTATTTTTCACTCATCAAAAAAAATCAGAGAAACCAAAATTAGTCCCTTTACGAAAATGTTTTGGTGATTCTTTCCTAATGAAGTATCTCTTGAGTACATCATCCTCTTATTCTGTGTACTTCCTAGGCATACGTTTTAAATAACTCTTATGAAAGAAGATTCGAAACTGAAGCAGAGGAAGTAAAGCCTATACATCTCCTGTTTCAGTTCTTAGACCCATGAATTTTTCTTTTGTCAATTGCAACTTGTCAGTTGCAACTCTACTTTCTGGAAAACAGTCCTCTGCTTTGGGTGTAAGTATAGAAAATGTAACACCTGTTAGCTAAATGGTCCTAGCGTATTAGTTACTTTAAGCTCTGCCAGCAGCACTAATCATTAGCTCAAAACAAGTTATGTAACAACTGTTTGGTTGTCTTTGTAACCTGCCCTCCCTGCTGGCAATTTGGAGCCGGCCTTCTACTTCTGTCAACTCTGTGTCTCCTGGGTGGCAATTCCTAAGACCCCAAATAAACACTTTTGGTGGCTTCACAACTTCTTTTTCTTGATCTACACTCTAACATGAGAGGCCATCTCACATAATTACTGAGTTTCAAATCCCAGAAGGTGATTTATACTCATTTTATTATTTTCTCTAATGAAAGAGTTTAGTTGCTAGGGGTTGGGGCATTGAGTGGTAGCAAATATCTGTGAAGAATAATAACGTTAGTTCCCAATATTTGGGAATTGCCACATTCCCACAATATAAGTCAGCAAATTAAATAAATCCTTCTCTAGTTTTAGAAAGAAAAAGCTATCTAAATCTACGAATGCTTGGGTGATAAATTGTACAAATCATTATTTTTTACAGCAAGTATGAAACATCTACATCAATCATTCTGCAGGGCACAATGACCCAAGATTACAAATTTGTAAGATTACTTTTTGATTCCCAAGACTGTCTCTAGCCCCGTTTTATCCATGTCAGTTCAGGCCACACCATTTTCACTCTCCCAGGCATGGGGATGCATGCGTAAATGCCTTTAGCTTCCCCCTCCACCTCCCCGACAACATGCTTTATCTGTGACTTCACACTTAAAATTCTTTGGATGTTTATCCTGCACTCATCTGCCTGCCCCGCCTTCAAGTTCTCATTTGCTCACACCTGGGTGACCGTGACATCTCTCATTTGTCTCCTCACCTCTGAGCCTCTCTCTTTTTTTTCCCCTCTGCCTCTATGTCATACACCGTGTAAATTAATTTTCTTGAAATACACGTTTACCCATTATCCTCACCAGTTCAAAATCCTTTACCACTGCACTGAAAGGTGTGCAAATCGTTCATCCTGGCATTCAAGGCCCGATGTGATCTGAATTTCCTTCCCGTTTTCCCATTCACACCTATTTGTTCTTCCATGAAATGGAACCAGCCACACTCTCTGGAGGACCCTTACGTGTGTCTCTTAAGGCTGTGCCCATAGGATGTTCTCCACTGGGAATGCTTCCCCCCACAGATGTGGGAACTCTTTTCCATTTCTTGCAGATGTAGGCAATTTCTCCCTTCTCTGGCATTCTATCTACAGCTCCTAATAGCAGTAAAACTTTGTCATTTGTGTGTGCTTTCTTTTTGCAGCTAGACTTTCTTTTTGCATGCTTTCCGAAGGTAGGTACCATGCCGTATTGATCATTGTGTGATCCACCGTATGTAACAAATGACAGGGCAGAAAAATAAGTGATTATTTGTTTGGATATATGGATTGATATATTCTCCTTGAGAAAGAAATTTTAAACTTAAAAAACTTGCAGACAAAATGATCCCTTAGGTTACAATTATAATTTGTTTCTATTTCTTGCATTCTACTAGTCAGATAAATGTAAAAAGATGTCATAATAGAGTTTTAAAACCATGTTCCCTAAATCAGGTGTCATTCATTATAACCTTGTACAGATTAGTTAATAGCTTTCAGGCTTTTTGTAAACAAAGTTCTGAAAGTGCTTGTTGCTACTTCTTAAAGTATTTTGCAACCTAATTGCCACAACTCATAAATTTGTCAATAAAATGGGAGTGAAATAATAACAATCTGACCAATAAACTTTAAAGGATTCTTTTAGTTGCCATTTTAGAAAGTGACGCATGGCTTTATTTTTCTGCCCTGAGTGAAAAGAAGCCTTCTTTAAAAACTTCTTTATCTGGAGTTGCCTGGGTGGCTCAGTAGATTGAGCATCTGACTTTGGATCAGGTCATGATATCGTGGTTTGTGGATTCAAGCCCCATGTCGGGCTCTGCACTGACAGCATAGAGCCTGCTTAGGATTCTCTGTCTCCCTCCCTCTCTGCTCCTTCCCCACTACTTCTCGCTCTCTCTCAAAATTAAGCATTAAAAGTTAAAAAAAATAAAAAGTCTTTATCTGAATGGTGGTACGGGCAATCTCCTGCTTTGCAAGGACTACAGACAAGCCCAATGAGAAAGATACGTTTTCAACATCAGGAAAAGTGACTGTAAACCTGAGCTTGACTTTGTTTCCTTTGTGCTACCAGCAGGTGTTTAAACATCTTTGAAAGGTGAAAGTTTCCTTTTGCTATTTAAATACTCTGCACTTCAATTACTTCCACTGAACATTTATAGTCTACTGTGAATTATTTCTCTCATCCGTGCTGGTACTGAGAATGCCCTCTTTTAATAAAATCTAATCCACGGTTGCACAAACCTACATAACAGCTGAATTACAAAAGAATTCACCACAGTGTGCCTTCAAATAATTAGTTTTCTGAGTGCATTTTAAGTATCATGCAATTTATAACTTCTCAGAAACACATTTGTTATGCACAGTTAGGGACACCTGGAATCTATGTAAAATGAAATGGATGAAAATATTTTAAAATAACCCTATAGTTCCAATAGGTATTGGAAAGGCTGTGGAAGTTAGGGTCTATTGAAATGAAGAGGGAGAGGAACGGGGATTGATATTTCTTGACAATTGGCTTTTCTGGGTGTGATGACACGTTAGTTACCACTTTATCAGAGAATCATTAGATTTATCAGATTAAAACCATAGGCACCGTATCCAGATGCCTTTTCAAAAAATTCAGACAGCACAACTTCATATGATTATAATATTGGGGTAAAGACTTTGAAGCAATGGCTAATTTTTATCACAATCTCTCCCTCTCCTAATGTACTTCTCAATGCAAATAAACTAATGCAGTGGGGATGATTACCCAGACCTCCTTTCCCTCCCCACTGGAAAATACTGGAACATCCATTTTAATTGTCATATGTAAATCTAAAACCTAAATCCACCAAATACCTACAGCCCATCTTTTATCCCACCCTCTTCTCATCAGAAATTG
Organism: Panthera uncia; assembly: GCF_023721935.1. Lineage (NCBI taxonomy): Eukaryota > Metazoa > Chordata > Mammalia > Carnivora > Felidae > Panthera > Panthera uncia. The sequence goes on from NW_026057581.1 coordinate 18,762,612, forward strand.
TACCACTCTGGGGCACCTGGGTGCCTCAGTTGGTTGAGCCACCAACTTCGGTTCAGGTCATGATCTCACGGTTTGTGGGTTCGAGCCCCGCATCGGGCTCTGTGCTGACCGCTCAGAGCCTGGAGCCTGCTTCGGATTCTGTGTCTCCCTCTCTCTCTGCCCCTCCCCTGCTCGTGCTTTGTCTGTCTCTCTCAAAAATAAATAAATGTTTTAAAACATTAAAAACAAAAAGAAATTGTACCACTCTATCTGTGTGTGGCATTGATTTCTGAATAAGCAGCCAAGTTGAGGTGTGATCAGTTATATAGACAGGCTCACTATACTTTCTTATATCTGAAACATCCCTGGAGGCTCTTACAATCTCTCACTGTCATAGACTCTAATCTTTATGGATCTTTAGCCTAAAATTAGAAAACACAGAATTTCATGATTACCTACAATATGAAATATTTACAAGTATAAGTAAAACTCCATCTTCTTTATATATATATATATATATATATATATATATATATATATATATAAAATCAGGGGCGCCTGAGTGGCTCAGTCAGTTGAGCAACTGACTTCGGCTCAGGTCATGATCTCATGGTTTGTGAGTTCAAGCCCCATGTCGGGCTCCGTCCTGACAGCTCAGAGCCTGGAGCCTATTTCAGATTCTGTGTCTCCCCCTCTCTCTGTCCCTTCCCTGCTCATGCTCTCTCTCTGTGTCTCAGAAATAAACATTAAAAAAAATTTTAAAAAAAGCGCTCCCCATTAAAGTGCAAGGTCAACCACCTTCCCCACAGTGACTTGCTTTAAAACAATTTAACAAATATGGAAAAAAATTAAATTTTCCACCTAAACTTTTTGAAGTTACACTTCACCACATTTAAGCTAATATTCTAATAAACGTAGTTTACTTTCATTTGAGTTGTTACAGCTCAAACAAACTTGTAATAGCTCACAGTATCGTTAAGTTTTAAAATTTCATGTACTTGGGGAGCCTGGGTGGCTCAGTCAGTGAAGCATTGGACTTTGGCTCAGGTCATGATCTTATGGTTCGTGAGTTCAAGCCCCGCGTCAGGCTCTGCGCCTACAGCACAGAGCCTGCTTGGGATACTCTGTCTCCCTGTGCCCCTCCCCACCCTCAAAAATAAATAAACATTTAAAACAAATTCATGTACTTCTCTGACATCTTTGAGTTTCATAAGGCCCCAAGGGCCTACCCCTGCCCCTAATGGACAAGGGTACCCCGCCCCCAGCAAGTGCCCCCAGTGGCTAGGTTCACTGCACTCTGCAAGGCCCTCAATCTAATGGGTTTTACTTCTCTCTCAGCCCACAAATTGTTCAAACAAGACAGTCACAATCACCTGCGGGAAGCCAGAGTCTCCTCACCCTCTTCTTACTACAAAGCCAGATACCCACAGCCCCTTCTGGTTCACTCTACTGCTGAGGGCAACCTCCGCGTGGCTCCTCACGGTAATTAGCGTTCTCCTTCCCCAGACTGTGAAGCTATGGGACTAACGAACTGCTGTGACTCTCATCTTTCCAGACTCGGATGTTGCATGTACAGTCATCCTTGTAATACTTACGTCAGGGGAGTCCTCCTTCACCAATGGGTGGATAGAAGGGGGTCAAAATGCTCTTCCACTAAAATGCCAGAGTCTGTAGCTGAGCCAATTTAACGTGACACGTCAAGGAAAGGATTTTACACTTCACACATCTGCCAATGCATGTTCCCAGATGTGGAAGGCAGGGCCTCTGCGGGGGCAGAACTGGGCTCTGTGCTGCATATGCCTGCAACCAGGCTGTGCAGGACACAGAGGTGAGGGGCGACGGGCCAAGAAAGGCCAACAAGCGCAGGTGCGTCTCTCCATTTTTCTGCCGCCAGTGAAGCTTCTGTGGGATAAGCTTTCTCCTTCCATAGAAAATGATATTGGGAGGCTAATGAATATTGGAAACACTCCAGAATTTCTTATTTCCGTTCAGGATAAACTGAAGAAAAATAGTCTGAACGTTTATGGATTCTTTTCAAATGTATCACTTACTCTTTTTTTTTTTTTTTAAGTTTTTTATTTTGAGAGAGAGAGAAAGAGAGAGAGGAACATGAACAGGGGAAGAGAAGAGAGAGAGGGATAGAGACAGAGCCCGACGTGGGGCTCGAACTCACAAACGGAGAGATCCTGACCTGAGACGAGATCAAGAGTCAGACGATTAACTGACTAAGCCACTCGAGCACCCCTACCGCTTACTCTTTTAGTCTAGGAAACCCAGACAAGGATTCAAGGGTACTTTATTTTAGAGGTAGGAAATGGGATGGGATAGGAGGCATGGTAGTGTGCTTTATCAAATAATATTCCTCTGTAGACATTTGGAGCCTAATCCTGCTGGGAGACTCAGAAAGACAATGTAGAACATGCGTCTTGGAGCTATCTCAATCAAGAAAGAGCGAGCTGGGGCATTTATTCATGAATCCCGAGAGTCACTGTGATGGCTTCACCCAGAAAGCACTGATTTTCCACTGCTTCTATGCTGCCCATACAAAGACAACTCTATTTCAAATAGTCCACAGAGCCCCTTTCTCCCCACTCTGTACTGCTTACCCAGCTCTATTTTCTTCATAGTTCGTCTCATCATGACAAACGGTACTGTTTGCTTTTAACTGCCTGAGTCATCCACAAGGAAGGAAGATCCGGAAGACAGACGGTTCACTTCTATGCTACCGGTGAACAACCTAGCGCATCACGGGCACACAAGAATGACTCTCTGAACAAATTAATCTTATTTCCTTGTCCCCAGATATTTGCATGGATATTCCTTTCTACCATTAGGCCTCAGCTGAATATCACCCAGAAGACACCTGTGACCAGTGAATAGGCACTCCCTCCAGATCATCAGAGTAGACATCTCATATCTGTGTGCTTGGACTGGGAGAGAATAAGGACAATTCATAGCTAATTGTCAAGAGCGAAGGCTAAGGAGTCAGGCCGCCTGAGCTGAAACATTGTTCTGTCACTTAGGAGCTGTGGGACCTTAGCCAAGACAGCATCTCTCGGTCTGCTCTGAAATATAGTCAGGATAATAGTGTCCATCTTAGAGGGCCAATGTAAGATTTAAGCAATGTAATAATATATATAATGCGGTCATAATAAATTTTCAGTATGCGTTCCCTGCTATTATCAAAATATTTATTTCCTTCCCATCATTTATCATAATTTATAACTCACTTTCTGAGCTATTTTGTCTATGCTTTTGTTTCTTTATACATAGTCGGTTTCTTGCTCTAGACCATAAATTGCATGAGAGTAGGGATCATGTTTGTTTTATATTCCTAGTGCCTAGCACCCACAATAGATGCTCAATGAGTATCTCTTAAATAAATGAATGGGGCAGTCCATCATTTGTCAGTGTTTTATACAGGCCAGTAGCTTTCAAACTGCCTCCCATAAAGCTCTTGGAAGTGCAAGGAGATTACACTCTCCACTCTCCATGTAGCAGAGTAAAGGGAATAGTAAAGCGAGGTTTCCAGCTGTATGACAGCCAGGCGTGTTCAAGAGAGAACCTGCTGTCAGAAGTGCAGTTGGATGGCATATTCTAGCTGCCATACCCTCAGGCCTCGCTGCACTGTCCACTCCAAGAACACACTCACCCAGATTTCTCTCACCCAATGCTGAGCACATCGGCCATACTACAGCAAGGCCATTCCTGCTCTAATGGAAAATATTTGCTCTGAGACTCTCACCTTCCTCCCTGAGACGTTCTCAGTGCCGCAATGCCGTCTGAGTCTCCCCCTACCCGGCCCTCCACCCTTCCCTCTCTACTTTCTCATGACCAAGACTGCATTAAGTTCAATGGCTCTCCCCAACTATTCTTGTTCCCTCTCTCCTTTTTCCTTCTTGAGTCTCTGAACTCAAAGTAGAAAGCGTGGTAGAGATCAACGTCCTCCGGGCTTACCTTCTGTGGGTGAAAGTGTATTATTCTATGAATAAAAATATGCATCTATTCCAAAAGAATTATAATTAGTAGAATTTTCTTGACGAGTCTAACAATATGTTATCTCTTAGGCTAGTTGACAGTGTCTCTATTAACTATCCATCTCTGCATTGGCAGAGAAAAATTAGGGTTGCTTGAAAATTAAACTTTAAACAGGAAGTTGTATGTTACCATAACATTTTCTGTGTTTAAGACTTCGAAAGGTCTAAATCAACTGTGCTCATGAAAAATAGAACTGCAGCCATAAGTATGCAGCAAATACTTAAAGAAAAGATGGCTCCTGCAAGATAGACAGTCTTTCATTTGAAGGTGTGATAACAAGGGGATAAAAATCCTCTCACATTATACTTTTAACTGTTATGCCCAAATCCGGACCCTCCAGTAGAATGCCGAGGGACATCAAATTTATGAAACTAGGAATGTTGCTAAGGATATTCAAGTGGTCCCCAAAGCACTCATATACCCTTCCTAAATAAAAAACAAACAAACAAACAAAACCGACTTACACAAGGGCACGCAGTCAAATTTCTGTCCGACTGCAGTCATTTGACCTTGGGATGCATACCCAGCTGCCTGAGTAGAAGTATTGCAGCTCAGGCTGTGAGATTTCACGGCGGGGAAAGAGAACATGCTCCTGCTGAGTGCCACAAGCATATCAGGCCGAAGGTGAGGCCAAAGCAGGCCCCCAGGGTCCCCAAAGATTGCAAAGCACTCAAAGGAGCAGTGGGGTGATGGCTCCCCAGACACTCCTCCGACATCCCTTGTTGGTGAGACTAACTCCCCAGGGGGTGAGATAAGTGCTTCTCATTCATCATGCCCAGCATCATCTTCATCAAAACGCTCCGAAAGCCACTCCTCACGCATGGGTCCCAGGACATTCCACACTGTGTGGGTCTTTCCTGCATGAGACTGTCTTCTCCACCTGAATGTAACTTCCTTGCAAGAAGAAAGTGTGTGTGGGCCACACGTGTGCTCCACCAGACTGGTCAATCATGGCTTCTTTCAAAAACAACTCCTGGGATGCCAGGGTGGCTCAGTCAGTTGAGCGACCGACTTGGACCCAGGTCATGGTCTCACAGTTCGTGGGTTTGAGCCCCGCAATGGGTTGTTTGCTGTCAGCTAAGAGCCTGCTTCAGGTTCCCCCCTGCCCCCGGCCTTCCCCTGCTTGCGTGCTCCCTCTCTCTCACTCTGTCTCTTCATCTCTCTCAAACATAAATATTTAAAATAAGATAGAAAAAATTCATTCATTCATTCATGATTTACCAGTTACACTCAACACATGTTTCGTGTTGTGGCTTTAAGAAACGTGCTAGGGGCGCCTGGGTGGCTTGGTCGGTTAAGCGTCCTACTTCGGCTCAGGTCATGATCTCACGGTCCGTGAGTTCGAGCCCCGCGTCAGGCTCTGTGCTGACAGCTCAGAGCCTGGAGCCTGTTTCAGATTCTGTGTCTCCCTCTCTCTCTGGCCCTCCCCTGTTCATGCTCTGTCTCTCTCTGTCTCAAAAATAAATAAACGTTTGGGGCGCCTGGGTGGCTCAGTCGGTTGAGCGTCCGACTTCGCTCGGGTCACGATCTCACGGTCCGTGGGTTCGAGCCCCGCATCAGGCTCTGTGCTGACAGCTCAGAGCCTGGAGCCTGCTTCCGATTCTGTGTCTCCCTCTCTCTCTGGCCCTCCCCCCGTTCATGCTCTGTCTCTCTCTGTCTCAAAAATAAATAAAAATGTTAAAAAAAAAAAATTAAAAAAAAAATAAAAAAATAAATAAACGTTAAAAAAAATTAAAAAAAAAAAAGAAACGTGCTAAATGGTTCCTCTGATTTATCCAGCAAGCAAGGGTTTTCATACATCCCTGATTCACACAGGAAAAGGAACCCCTTGTTGCCTTTGGGTCAAGAATATGTTATTCTCTGTGCTATCTAACTTGACATTATGTTTTCTAAAACCTGGACGATTATAGTTCTTATTTTTTAAATCTCCACTTTCGGTTTTTGTCCTCTTTTCCAGCCGCTTACCTTCTCTGTGTCTTTAAGGCTCTTGTTCCGCTGTCCCTTAGGTAATGACGTTCTTGGGTGCTTCCCTGGACCATTTCTGTTTCTTCTGTATATATTCTCCTGGATGACCTCATCATTCCCAAGACTCTATTTACCACTCACTAGCTATTGAGGCCCAGATGTTCTCCTCCTGATCAGCTCTTTCTTATGAGCTTCAGATCTGCTTATTAGCAGGCCAGTTGCAAAGCTCTGTCTCGTCTCACGAGCCCCTCAAACGCAGCAGATAAGCAACGAGGCTCATCATTCTCCCAGGCATGTTGCCTATTTTCGGAAATAGTACCAATTCTCCCACCAGTTCATCCAAGCTGGACACCCTCCTATGAATACTGAGTCCTTCTCATTCGCTCACCTGTTTACAGTCAAACAGAAAGTTCAGTCCTTACCTCCTGATCTTTCTCGAGTCTTACTACTTCTCTTGCTCCCACTGCAGCCGTCCTGGTTCAGGGGGCACAGCCATGTTACACACACCCTTCCCCTCCTTTCGCTTGGCTAATCAATGTAAAAGATACCCTCAGCAAATTCTAAGCAAACAGGCTGACGACTTATAGATCTAGGTTGATTGTCACACATATCTGTAAAACTGCCTCCTGAGGCTTCTAAATAATTGACAAGCCCTTGGGAAAATACATCCACAAAGTCAGATCTCCCCACATTTGAAAACTGTATTTCTTTTGTTTTTCACAAGTATTGCAAAGCTGAATACTTTGATGGGTACAACACTAGAGTCAGCTGCTGAAACTTTCCAAACAGGTTTACCAAGAGGACAAAACAAAACAAAACAAAACAAAACAAAAGAAAAAAGAAAAAAAATATATATATATATACGTATAATGTTGGTCAAGTTACAATCACTAAAGCTTAGTGATTTATCAGCTAAGGAAAATGTGTGTTCTGGAATGAGGAGGATAGTTTTTCCTGAGCATAATGATTTAAATGCAACAAGCCACATATCACATTTCTTCCACTACATTTTCATCCCTAAAACCTGAAAGATCTCTGGTCTGCTGTTGGCCACCGGGTGTTTCTATTAGAATCAAGTTTCTGTCTGATGGATGTTTTCATGGCTTGCATAAAATCAGTCTACACTGGCGACAGATTTTCTACATCTAGTTTCAAATCAATAATGAAGTATAGTAATATATGAATACCACAGAGCACTTTGCTTTTTTTCTCATGGGCTAAAAATTAGCATTGATAATATAACAAAGTCTACATTCAAATTTCTTTCAGGAAAGCTTCTGGAAAATCCGTGAGAATGGCCTGAATTTTATTTTTCTGGTTTTGAGGCCAACTTGGGTAGTTCTAAGTAACTATAAAATTATTGAGGCTATCTGAAGCAACTCCTATGGAAAAAGAAAATAATTAAAATTCAGCTTCTTTTGTAAATATATGGTTGGCAACACTTCTTAGAAACAAAGGTAATGTGAAGACGTTGAATATTTCTCCAAGAACATTGGAAGCCATTACCAGATGTGGGTGCCACATTCTCCCTTCAGAAGCTTCTTAGTGTCTAAGGACACATTTCACCATGGGCCTGGGGCCAATCCACACCGGCCAAAGTGATGCCATTCAAAGCACTGATCCTAACCCTTTGAGGACGGACATGTCCTAGCGAAGAAGCTGCTGAACACACTTGGTTCACTCTTTCTTAGTCTGTCTCCACTTCTGAATTAGGTCATGAAGTTCTATCGCTTAATTTGATAACCCTGAAATTCCTAGTTGTAAATCTGGCTCATTTTTAGAGTAACGTTTACAACTCACTTTGCCTTTTTTTCTCATTCCAGCTTTAATCTCTATACCTGCCCTATTGCCATAAACCTGTCTCCTGAATCTCCTCTCATTGAAAACATCTGTACTACTTTGGTACTCAACTTTAGTCTCTAAAGACATCACCACTCCGAAAAGGGTGGGATTTCCGGGATTGAAACACGCTATGAGGCCAAGCTAGAAAACAAACAGATGGTTTATCTTGCTGTTTACTACCATGAATGGAATATTCCTAAGTCCTTGTTGCTCTATTTCCCTATAATGATTGACTTTTTCACATTCCTCCTCATCAACCCACTCCACCTACTACTGTAGACAGTTAGCTTCTCTAACACAAAGAGCAAGTCATGTTTTCCTATGTAGCTGACTGAGCAGGGTATATAAGATTTTGCAGCTTTTTTCAAATTGTAATTCTTGAACATGCAATGTCATGGAAATGTGTCCCCACACACATAGAGGAGAGGCTGAATGAATTTTAACATGAGAAGGAACATGCTGCACAAGATTAAAATTTGAAATTCTGAAATTGCTCTTTGTAATACCTCATCAACCAGCTAAAAGAATCTTTTGATGGAAAATCTTATTGGGCAAATATATAGGCCATATAAGAATGAAATGAATGCTGAAAGGCTTTATTTTGTAGCATCTAATTTTGGCTAAGTGTTCAAAATGATCACAAATCAAGGCAAGCTATCGGATAAAATCTGTGTAAAATGTTTGTCAAAGGAACTGAATCTGAATGCAGACAAAAAGAAAGTATACCTGTTAAAATATTTGTTTTGCAGTATTTATGCACTCTAATGCAAGAACTTAGAATTAATACTATCGCCTACTGAACAGAATTTTCTCAGACCTTACTCGCACCTTGATAACTGAAGCATTTTCTCAGTTAAGTATGTTGAGGTCTTTACAAGTCAACCACAAAACACAAAGCAGCTGATCTTTAAAAATGGGCAAAGAGCTCAAATAGCCATTTCTCCCAAGAGGATCTATAAGTAGTTGAAAAGCACATGAAAAGACATTCAACATCAGTCGTCAGAGAAATGCAACTCAAAACCACAATGAAATTCCACTTCCCACACATTAAGGTGGTTACTATCAAAATAACGAACACTGTGTGATATACCTACAGTCATCGGATTCACAGAGAAAGAGAGTAGAGGGTGGTTGCCAGGAGCTGGGGGAGGGGAAAACGGGAGTCATTGTTTAATGGGTACAGAGCTTCACTTGAGAATGATGGAAGGGTTCTAGAGATAGACGGAGGTAACAGTTGCACAATACTGTGAATGTACTTAATGCCACTGGTATGGTTAAACTGGGGGTGCCTGGGTGGTTCAGTCGGTTACGTGTCCAACTTTGGCTCAGGTCACGATCTCACGGTTCGTGAGTTCGAGCCCCATGTCAAGCTCTGTGCTGCCAGCTTGGTGCCTGGAGCCTGCTTTGGATTCTGCACCTCCTTCTTTCTCTGCTCTTCCTTGTTTCTGTGTGCAAGCCCTCTCTCTCTCTCTCTCTCAAAAATAAATAAATAAACTTAAAAAATGTTAATGGTTAAACTGGTAAATTTTATATTGTGTATATTTTAGCACACTTTAAGCATTTTTTCATCGTGAAATTTTGAGGTCTACAGAGGACAATTATTTTCAAATTTGTTAATCACGAAACATTAACATTTCTAGACCTACTACTATGTGCCAAGCACTAGGGACCTTTTACACATATTAGCTTACTTATCTCTAACAGCTGTCCAGGGACAGACGCTGTTATTATCCACAGTCGGTAGATAATGAAACAGACATGAAGAGGTTAAGAATTTGCCCAAGACTATGCCTCTCCTGGGTAGTGAGGCTGGGATTCAAATGTGAGCCGTGTGGCCCGGCCGTGAACGCTCAGCATCGTTACCTTTTCCAATATGAGTGTATAAGATCATTAGCCAACATCACACATGTATTATTCATTTCATTATTTCATTTATACTGTTATTTGTAGTCTTAACGAGCAACAGCAAAAAAGAAACAAAAAAAAAAAATGTAGTTTCTTTACCAGTGTAGTGTTCATCTATCATGTGAATGGGGGACAGAGTGGTTCCTGTTAAGCCAATCACAATACCCCATGACGTACACAACAATAGAGCCTTTAGCCTTATAACGAATTTTCACAAGGAAAATATAATTCAGTTTTGCATCTTGTAAGTTATGCATTAGGAGCATTATGTGATAATGTTATTATTATTAATCTGACAAATTATAACGGCAGAGTCTTCTGGCTTTCTAAGGTATGGCTTCATCTATTGTCTCTAACTTTATCCTCAGCACAACCTTGTACAAATGAAGACAAGGGTATTAAGCAATTTGCTTAATGGCAGATCTGGGAATAAGATCCAGATTCTCTTGGGTGTGTTCAATAATTACTTGTTTATAAACTGACCTCTTGGGATTCTCCTAGAGAAAAAATGCTATGAATCTTAGGCCAGCTCATAGACTCCCTTATGTCAATTGAAGTTAAAACAAAGTTACCCATTTAAAACATTTTTTGATTATGTGATAATTTTATTCATAAAATATCCCTAATCATTGCAACCAAATTAACTGGAAAATTCCGCCTCGACTCACCCCTTCAAAGCTCAAGTTTTGAGTGTATTACCCTCATCTGTGGCACAAGCGAACTATACCATAGACTATGTTAAATATAGCCACCAATTTTATTAAAATTTAAAAGCAGAGATGAAATATGAATTAAGCAGAAAAAATATTTATTTTTTTAAAATAAGAGCCAGATGTAATGAGAAATGATAAAAATGAAAAAGATATATGATTAAAAAATTCTCAATACTAATTATAGAATCTGAGAAATGAAACAAGAGAAAGCCATATTGGGTAACATAGAAGGAAGACCATTTATAAAAGCCATTGAAAGATCTAAAAACCAGAAAAGATAACTTTGATACATGCTACTGACATGGATATTGAAAAGCCAATAAAATCATTGTGTGTATGAATTGTTTTTATTTTTTTATTTTTTGAGAGAGATAGAGGGCAGGGGGAGAGGGACTGGGCGAGAGAGAGAGAGAGAGAGAGAGAGAGAGAGAATGTCAAGGAGGCTCCACACCCAGCACAGAGCCTGATGCAGGGCTTGATCTCATGACCCTGGGATCAAGACATGAGCTGAAATCAAGAGTCAGACACCCAACCAACTGAGCCACACAGGCACCCCAATGTGTGTACGAATTTTATAAACGAGTTTAGAAATTAATATCTAAGCCAGAATTTTAGCAGAAGTACAAAATGGAGGCAGAACTAGAACTCTCACAGGTTTTATGTATCCAAATCTGCAGACACAGAGTTTCCAATTGTATCATTTTCTAATAATCCAAGGCAATTAAGAGCCAGATATACAAATTGATTAGCCCCAAATCACACAGTTAGACTGAATGTAGGATTCATGTAGACTCACCCTAACATTTTCAGGGCCTGACAAAGAGGACAAAGGGGCCACATACCTTTTACCACAAACCACAGTCCCGCCCCACTCCTGGTCTTCCCCTTTCCCTTCCCTCTCTGGTCCATAAGGGGCCACACACACCATACACCTCCCACAGACATGCACACACTTACACACACCTGTGCATACGTCAGCCTGCAAGTCCACGGTCTGCCCACACACCCTTCCCCAAACCCTCATCTCTTGTGCACCCCTCAGACCTAGTAGTGTGCATTTGGTGTGCCGACTGGGAAGGTAGGGCTGGTGGAAGAAGCCAAGGCCGTTCCTGAAAGTTAGGGACTCATTAGGTAGGGAATTCAGGGTTTCGGGTACCCGGATCCTCGTGCAGAAGTTGGGGCTTAGGCTGTAGTGGTACCTCCCCTTGTCCCCAGGGAATCCTCTTGAGAAGCATGGCTGGAGTAAGCTACACGGGTCCTCTGAATCATGTTCACTTAGTTGGGGGCCTTCCATTCCTAAGTCCAAATGGCACCTTTTAGTAAATCCCTTACATTTAGGGGAGCCTGAGTGCCTCAGTCAGTTAAGCGTCTGACTTCGGTTCAGGTCATAATCTCATGGTTCGTGGGTTCGAGCCCCGCGTCGGGCTCTGTGCTAACAGCTAAGAGCCTGGAGCCTGCTTCAGATTCTGTGTCTCCTCTCTCTCTGCCTCTCCCCCACTCTTACTCTGTCTCTGTCTCTGTCTCTCTCTCTCAAAAATAAATAAACATTAAAAAAATAAATCCCTTACATTTATATGGCGTTCATCCCAGGACCCCCCATGATACAGAAAAGGCAAGTGTCATTGAGAAAACTAAGAAACAGAGATAAACGCTCAATGTCCCAAAGTTAGAAAGAAGAGGAACTCAAGTTGCACACCTGCTTGCATTCTGTTCCCAATGCCTCTGGTCAGTAACCAGCAACTAAGCCATTCTTTACCGAGTAAGAGACCCCATGCTGCACGGTACCCGGAACGCAGGCACCAGGGCCTGAGACCTCAGCCAGGATTCTGGATTTCAGGATTTGGGAAATATTCAGGGTGAATAAAGTTAAGGTCCTGCCTACCTTGGCACAGATTACTAATTAATTGTCTCGTTCTTCTCGGGCTGCCGTAACAAAATACCACAGACCGGGGCGGCGGGGGGGGGGGGGGGGGGGGCTCAGATAACAGGAATGTATATTCTCTCAGTTCTAGAGCCTCAAAGTCCAAGACCCAGGTGTCTGCAGGTTCAGTTTCTGATGACAGTTCTCTTCTTGGCTTGACGACAGCTGCTCTCTTCGTGTCCCCCCGAGGCCGCTCCTCAGAACATGTGCGCAGACAGAAGGCTCTCCGGTGTCTCTTCTTACAAGGACACTGATCCTATGGGACCACAGCCTCCCTGCCCTTATGACTTTATCTAACTTACCACCTGCGCACAGGCCTTATCTCCAAATATCGCATGATATACCTAGAGGAGTCAGATTCATAGATTGGAGGTTAGGGCTTCAACCTATTAATTTGGGGAAGCACAAACATTTCATCCATAGCATGAATGCAGATATAAGACCTGTTTCTACGACAAAAATAATGCCCCGCAAGCCATTCCCCCCCTAGTTTGTAGGGTCTTGTTACAGTTGATGGGGTTTCACAAACGTCTGATTGTCCTGTCTGCGACAGCGCACTCGAAGAGCTTTACATTCTAGATTGATCTACATATAACACATATGCAAAAATGTGCTAAGTGTGGTGTGGTGATAGAGTGCACAGCATGCCCTGGCAGTCTGTCCCTCCTGTTGCAAACTCGAGCTCCAGACCCCCTCACCTCTGTCCACTAGCCATGCATGGAAATTTTCCACCCTATGTGTCCACCCTAACAAGGGGCTAGAGGAGGCTCCGTTGACCGACAATTTTTCCCGGTAGTAAATATACTTGAAATGATGCTCTCTACACCATTTTGTACTCGGGCACATTTAATCATTATTTACTAATGATAGTCAGCAAATATTTATCGTACCAGGAGTTTGCCAGGTGCCAATGGAGAAGGAAACCAAGGTGGAGCCTGCCTCCATGAAGCTCACAGGCCATTGATGACATTGAAAGTGTTTTCCTGTGCCATGGAGAGCCTTTCAACCATGACAGTGTTATGCCTGCATAGTCAGACTATGTGAAACTTTTTTCCTAATGTTAGATGATTTTTATAATAATGAGGTAGCCATGTTAGATCACATGGTCTACATTTTTTGCTATTTCCTTACAAGAGAGTCTAGGATGTTCCCTAGTTTTAGGTTTGAATGTGGATTAGGCCTGCCGTCAATGGAAATAATTTTAACTGACACAGATAATATATTTTAAACACTTATATAGAGCAGAATATCTTTCTTTAACTTGCACAAAAGAAAGAGAACGTGGCCAAGTATATAACTGTTGAGGCAGGGTATTTTCTTGTCAAGTTTCAATGGCTGATTTCCCTCTATCATTAACCTTTTAGCTTCACAGAGAAGATATCCAAAACGTACTTGAAAATGACTCTCCCCACCCTGAAGGGAATTATTTTTATTAACACTGGACCAAGCTTGCTTTTTCAGCCCAGGTGCATCATCCTCATAGTTCTCAAGGCCCCTTTCCAGATCCCAGTAATAGGATCACTACTAGTCTTGTTTACTTATTTTTCACTTTTCTGTCTGCTTGTTTGTTTCATTTTGTTTTTTGCTTTGCGTTTGTCAGTTCTGATCTTCCCATATCATCCTAGGAACTTGGAAAGGCTTCTACCAGCCGCTTCTAGCTGTGTGCTATTTTAAACCTGATAAATATAAAATTGTAATTAGCAAGCCCATTCATAGAGATAACCTTTGACCATTGGAACTGGGCAAAGCCTGTCAACTTTAGTCGACCGTATTAAACTAGTTACAGGTTGCGTGAACAAAGGTCATGCCAAAAACCATCCAAATCAGATCTATGTGCATAGGGCATCCTGTTGTTCAATGATCAGCTAAACTCACAAAGCTAGTGGCTTATGATAAAAAAATAATAATAATAGAAATATGTTTCTTCCTAAGGATTTACCCCTGTATGGATTGGAAGAGAACCCTTGCCTACCGCTTCATACCATATTGTAAGTACTTTACAGTTATGCCAGTTGCGAAGGGAGAGGAACGATCAATGGTAACCTGGTGAACTCGCCCCTTAACTTCACTCCCCCCGACACATATACAAGTGCACGCGCACACGTGTACACACAAGCACTGCTGTTTGGGAGAGCAAACTAAAGAATTAATCACAAGTGCATGAAACAAGGGCAGGGGTGTTAGCACATTGAATCCATTGCAAAACCTACTCCCGTTAGCACGCCCCCAAGAAACCAAATGGAAGAATCTCCTTAGGAGGAAATGTCAATTGCACCAACTTTTGCCAGAAGAGAAGTCTGACAACGTTGTGAGTCATACCAGCAAAGTTTGTCATTAAGTGTTTCTTCAACTATTAAAAAGTTTCTTCAACTATTAAAAGGCCCCAGTGAAAAAATAAACAATAGCGTCTATCTTTATATTATGTGAGAAAGCACACAGAGAAAGAGCGCAAGACCGTAAATAGCATTTTTCCATTCAAGTTTGCATCTGTATTCCTGAAACCCATTTAGAAAACAATAGGACAGGGTACCCGGAGAATAAAGGATCGTTTTCCATCAGACATTAGCGTGTGACTACTTAGTAATATAATTGAAAGCATGAGTGTAGCACAGGGCCAGGGTTCTAGGGGCCAGGAGATTATGTCAAAATGATATGGAATATTTCATATCTGTTTTTACTTTCCAATAGTATAAGGAATTCAACGTCTGCTCATTCAAGTAGTATTTGTAACAATTATTTTTAGTGATCAGCGAGGCAATGACCGTGTCTAACCTACTGCATAATGTTGCACAAGAATAACATCTCAGGTTTGTAAATGGTACTGTTTCTTCAAATTTATTTCTCTTTTATTTGTCTTTTTTTTTAATTCCCAGAGCTAAAGGTCAGGAAGTGGTTAGAGTCACACAGGCAAAAGTAAGAGGAATGTCAAATTACTGGCATTGCAAAACTGTTTGAAAGAATAGCCTTTTATGTTGAAACCTTGCACAGGTCTTCCACTAACGACATAAAGGAATAAATATCTGCCACTTCTGGGCCTGATGTGTCACAGAGCACATTGCAAACAAGCGTGGTAACTTTTTGAAGGGTACCAGTACTTAGCACAGTACCTGGGACATCGGCGGTACTGAAAAGTTAATAAATGAACACTAACCTGTCCATTACTTTTTTCTTTTGGAAGCTTCTATTCAACAGGAGAATTTAAGTCATTACCCAAAAAGACTTTTTTTTAAGATCACTTCTGTGAAATGTGTTTTCTTGCTGGCTATGCACACCCCCCCTAGTTTTTCCAATGAGACAAACCAGATTGTCTAACATCACAGATCCTTCTAATTGGTATTAGTGTCCTATTGTATACATTAATAAAGGCATATTATCTTCCCGTAGCCCTGCATTTTTGCTGTGGAAAGTGTGCCAATCTCATTTAAAGTCTTTTAACCTATTCACTTCGTGGTAGTAGCAGGGCCTTCTGGGCTTTGTAACATAATAGCGCCCCTTTATCACGCTGAATGGTTTATTAGGACCTGCTTGTACCGATGATTTAGTTTTACCACGGTGAGACCACCACTCCAGGGCTTTCTACTCTGTTTGGGGACTCTTCTGTCATTTTAATGTTTAGGGGTTTGTTTGTTTTGTTGCAAAATGGGCTTTCATTTAATTTTACCATTATTTACATTATTTATTATCGGGAGACAAATTGAAGACCAGGGGGTTGCGAACAGTGCGCTGTACTTGGGAATCGCTCAGAAGTCTGAGGCATACCAACATCTCTGAGAATATTCAGTCCCTCTGAACTCATCACACACACGCTTGCCCCAATTTACACTGCCGTTTTCAGTTGCAGAAGCAAATAGAAAAATAATGTCGAACCTCCTTCAAAACCTGGATTTTGTGAATCCGCCTGCTCTGTCATACTCGATGGAGTTTCAGACTCTGCTTCAGAATGCCCTTTGTCTGTCTTGTCTAGTTTCAGCAGCTGAGTGCACTAAGGGCCAGAAAACACCAGCCAGGACCTGGGGCGCCGGTACCCAAGCCTGAGTGAGAGTAAGAATCATTACATTTTCTTCATTCTGTCTTTTGACTCCACTGAAAGGCCTGGAATTCGGCCTTGAGCTCTCTTCTAAGCCTGCCAATCTTCTCTGCCTCCTGATTCTATCTCCCTCCAGAAGGAGAGACCCTGGATGCAGCCAAGATTGCTCAATAAGGTTCACCTTCACAAGACCTGAGGTATCACGACAAACCTAATGACCAAAACAAACTTGGGGAGGAAAAAAAGGTTATTTTTCCAGAAAAATATAATTTTCATAAATGAAACATATTATCACTGTGATATATCGCTGAGCTGATGTTACTTCCGGAAAGGGGGAGCATCATATTCTAAGTTGAATTGGGTAAGATGAGTATTAATGGACAGATCTTGAAGTCCATTCAACCACAAAGCATCAGAAATACCTTTGGTTTTTTTCAAGCCACTTCTGAAATCAGACAGGAGAAAAGCATTTTTTTTTTAAATAGTAATTTAAGGGTCAGTCAGTATAACTAACAAAAACCTTGTCACTTTTAAATCGATCAACAAAACCCAAAGGCTAAAATCATGCCTCCCTTCATTCTTAACATCAGCAGTGAGGTGAGGGATTTAATTAGGAGTGAAATGCAATGATCGACAACACACAGAAGCAAAAAATGCTTTTATGTCGTTCATGGTAAAAAACGAAATACCTATAAAACTATTTCCTTGGCAACTCTGCCATAGATCAGGTTGATCTGGAGTTGTAGGCCTATAACAGCCCTTGAAATGGTGAAATTCTTTGGCTATCTGGCCTTGCAGACCACCATATTCCATTGTAGATCAGCAAAGAACAAAGAAAATCAATGGGGCTGAATTCTTCCAAATGTAGACAGCCTGCAAAGCAAAGATACCCTTCCCGGTGACACATCCAAATGAACTCCATCCAAAATCAAACCTTTGCATTTGTAGACCTTTCCTGGGTAAAAAAGCTAATGAATAAATTCCATGACTACTTTCTTTCTGGTATGCAAATTTTCTTTGGCAAGTTCTGTATAACAAAAATCTCATTGAATTTAATAAAATTGATGCAACAGCCAAAAGTTAATATCGTTTAGATGCCAAATGCTACAATCGCCATTATTGTTTGATTGGCTTCAGAAAGTAGCCCACAAAATATGCTTGATCTCTTATTCAGTTTCTGGGAATTTCAGAAGAATTCCAGTTAAAGGCCTAAATAGCATGCATTTACTGTTACTTTTTTTTTTTTTTTTCCAGCGCTGGAAAATACTAAAGTCATTGGCATTTGAACTGTTCCACAAATGATTTTTCTCCCACTATGGACTGATTAAACTCTGAAGCTCCACGCATTCTTTAAATAGCCGAGTTGTTTAATAAAACAATACAATCAAAACCTCTGATTCTCTGAACTCACCTCATTCCAAGCCATAATCCCATTAAGAGTAAATAGCATCCAATGTAAGAATCCAGTTAGGGTGCTGAAACATCTTTCATTCTTTGCTCACTAGATCTCGACCTGAAACATGAATTGAATGTAGATTAAATGTAACTGGGGCCAAAACAACTGAAGTATTTCTGTTTTCTCACGTATAGCTTCCGATTTGTCTTTGGCCAGTGCTGAAAAGACAAAGCAAACAAACAAACACTTTGCACTGATTTTTAAGACAAATAAAGCCAAATCTCAATCCTCAATAAAACAGATCCATCTAGATTCCAGAATGTCATACAAGTGGGTTTTCTTACTGGAGATAGCATCAGCTATTATGATGCTAACTATGGATTAAAACAAGGCCTTCAACGGTTTCTCAACATTTCTGTGTAGGTGACCTAGATTTTAAAGAGATGTGTAATTCTAAGTAACAGAAATGTATCAATTTCTAGTCCTATCTATTCCTAGCATCTAACAGGATGCTTAACCTGCCATAGGTACTTAGTAAATATTTGATAAATGAATAAGCACATAAAATGAGCCAATGAATAAATACTTAGGTTGTAAACTATTAAGTGGTGGACAGCTTTTTACAAATTTGAATCTTTGAAAAGAATTCCTGCCAATGCAGAAATATGATCTCAAAGTATTTAATGTGGGGGTGAGTGGAAAATGGACTTAACCTAAACAAGCACATGAAAAAGAAAGTTCTCAGGCAGGAATCTAACCACAGATAGCAAGATTTCTGCTTCAGGTGTTTAAAATTCTCCTACTTGATAACGCATTTGAGGGCACCTGGGTGGCTCAGTCGGTTAAGCTTCTGACTCTTGGTTTTGGTTCCAGTCATGATCTCAAGGTTCTTGAGTTCAAGCCCCACATTGGGCTCTCTGCTGACAATGGAGAAAATGCTTGGGATTCTCTCTCTCTCCTTCTTTCTCTGCCCCTCCCGCATCTCTCTCTCTCTTTCTCTCTGTCTCAAAATAGATGGATAAACTTTAAATAAATTAGTTAATTAAATGAAATTAGATATTTGGGTCCCATTTTTAGTATTTTTAAAGCACGGTAGGTCTCACAGACCAATGACTCATCATATATTTTAATACTTTCTCTATGGCTATCGGAGGGATAAAATAAGGAATCTTTGCATTCAGCTCATTATGCTAGTATAAGGAAGACAATCAACAGGAAGACAGAAGATAATTTCAGCTTTCCAGTATCCCTAGAAAATTATTAGTGCCAGCCCTACGACATCTACTCATGCCACTGGAAGGATCCGTCTGCACTACTTTTCAATCCTATCCTGAAAACAAACCAAACCAAACCAAAACAAAACAAAACAGAAAACAAACAAAACAACAACAACAACAAAAAAATCCCAAACCAAACAAACAAAAAGTCCCAACCAACAGTATTCTACATTAAGAGAATAAAAAATAAACAGTTAAGAATAAAAATATAGCAATAAAAAAATAACAGTTAAGAATTAGTTATGACTATAGTTAGGAGTCTGGAGGGGAAGCATATGTAAGGGTAGGTAGTGATTTTAGAGGCTGACAACCCTTCGTTTTACCCTCAGGCTACCACTTTATAGTTGTGTGATCTTGGACAAGTTATTTAATCTCTAAGACTGTTTTCTCATCTTTAAAGTGGGCATAGAATATCACCTCCATAAGGTTGTTTGGAACATTAAATGGTTGGGTACCTAGTAAATATGAAATGTGTATACTTCCTGCATACATATATACATCTGTGTATATGCTGATCTGATTAATTAAAAGATCCATTGTCCTAAAATTTGTATTCTTATATTATTTAGAATTTCATTACAGAGAAATCTGCCCTAATTAAAATATGCTTGATGAGAAACACAACATTATCTGGCTAAACATAGAGGTTATTCATAAAATGGCAGTTTATTTTATATATACTTCTACTGATATCAACATATCTAGCCCATAGCATAACATTTAAAATATTTTAAATCAGGGGTGCCTGGATGGCTCAGTCGGTTAAGCATCCGACTTCATCTCAGGTCATGATCTCATGGTTCATGAGCTCGAGCCCCACATCAGGCTCTGTGCTGACAGCTTGGAGCCTGCAGCCTGCTTCAGATTCTGTGTCTCCCTCTCTCTCTGCCCCAACCCCACTCACGCTATGTCTCTCTCTCAAAAATAAATAAACGTTAAAAAAAATTAAAAAATAAATAAAATATTTTAAATCAACAATATGGACTTCCCATATTATATTTTATTTTTACCTAGGCTAACATGTTATGATTAATTCTGAGCACCTATAACATAATCTTAAACTCTAATGTGACAAGTCAGAAAAATGAAGGACTTTTTTTTAAACCCAGCCTTTCATAATTTAAAATGTAACCTTTTGGCTTACATGATGCCTTCAAGCAGTGACATGGATGTTGACGACATTAATATCACTATTTCTGTCACTAAAATCTATAGCAAATACATTAGCAGCCACAAACGGAGGTAGTTTTTCAGAGAGCTTGCTAATTGTGTTGCCGCTGTGAACTTAGTTTTGCGGTGCTCGTATATAAAAGCCCAGAGCTGAAAAGGAAACATGAATCCTGGGATGATATTCTGGGATAGGTTGGTAGCTACTTTTAAGTCTATATATGGTGTTTCAAAGACATAATGTGTTCTCATCACGGATATCATGAAATGATATTTCCCAAATGGTGTTCAGAGAGACAAAAGCTATCTGTTTGAGACAGAACAATTTACCCAAAGTCTTCTGTAAAGTCAGGACCTCAGGACTAGAACAGATGCTCCCAGATGTGGAATCTAGGGTTATTCCTTCGAAATATGGCTAGATCTATCTTCAGTCTACCAATGCCCCTCAGAACAAAGAAATATGCTGTGTTCAGCAAGCAAGTTCTTGTGGGTGACATTAGGGGATATACTAAGTTCATGGCCTGTGAGAGGGGTGAAGCTGGGATTCCAACACCAGCAGCCCTGGATGCAGGACCCACATCCCAAACACCATGCAACGCCTTCTCGCCAAAGGGCAAACTGGCCCACTCGCCATTCCTGGTTAATTGAAGAAATATGATTTTCTTTTTTATTTATTTATTTATTTATTTATTTATTTGTTTATTTATTTTGAGAGAGAGAGAGACAGCATGAACAGGGGAGAGGTAAAGATAGAGGGAGAGAGAGAGAATCCCAAGCAGGCTCTGCACATCAGCCCAGAGCCCAGAGCCCGATGCTGGGCTCGAACCCACAAAACCATGAGACCATGACCTGAGCTGAAACCAATAGTCAGATATTTAACCGACTGAGCCACCCAGGTCCTGAAGAAATGTGATTTCCAATTCTGAGCAATTAATAAAAAAACAATCACTTTGTTTTCTATCATAAGAATAAAAACAATGACCATATCTCTACTCTCCAATTTTGCCTTTTTTTTTTAAATAATGGGATTAAAAATGAAACATCACTTTCCTGACTCTATCTACTATGAAACCCAAATGTTTAGACCCAGAAAGAATCTCTTCAACTCCTCACTCTCTTTCTCACTCTGTCTATAGGGTGAAAAGTTAGGTAGGGAGATGATAAGCATTATGAGAGCCCCTTTCAAAGTCATTTGTTGGTTGGGGGTCCAGGACCTCTGACTCCTGGACCCCAGCTCATTCCACTGCCCGTTTCAGCAGATGTCCCAAGGATGTGCATTTCCTAAAAGCCCGTGTTCCCGGCGCACCTTCAGAGAAAAAATAAAGACAGTATTCATTATGTTTCATTGCCTTAGTTATTATCCAACTAGTCAAAGAATAAAGACATTTTGTTTAAAGCAGAATGCTACGCCATCGGGTGATGGCCATAAATTCAACATTCTTCTAATTGTTCTAAGAATAGGAAAGGACAGACATGCTTTCATTTGATAGTACAGCCGTACCGTTAAAAGAAGAACCTCTCCAAACAAAACAAGTATTGGCAGGAAAATGTGGGGTTTCCCCATCAATTTTGACATCAAATACCATATCAGGAAGCCCCAACTGCCAGTGTCAGGCGTACAAAAGGATTCATAAAAGGGGTGTTCCAGTTTGCTTTTTCAACGGCTGTCTCTTTTTCCTTTTATATTCCTGTCTTTGTAATTGTCTACACAGCAAAATAGAATCTGAATTTTACATATTTGACTTTGTGATTAACTTGATTCATGTGGCACTTAAAGATGCAAGTATATCACATAACCTATAAGGAATCACTCATGGTTCCTAAGGTTATTTAAATAATACTAATTCTAAATCCCCACATAGTAGGATTTGCCCTAAGGTGGTAACTGAAAAATTAAGAAAAAAGAAAATGACTCATGAATAATTGGAAATTTTATATTTAAGAATTAGAACTTAGCAGAACAGTAGAGACTTTGTTCTTACCAATAATGTTTCCAGTACTTGAAGCAAATAAAATCAGAGTTTGCTAAACATCATATTTTATTCATCTCATGTCTCTATTGAAACAAAGGGGAAGGGTATCTGAGGTTAATACCGTTTTTGGAAAAGGGGTTCACTTGTATTTTGATTTAAAATGCATTATAAAAAATTGACATAAAAAGTAAGAAATCACCAAAAACCATGCAATGTAACCTTGGAGACAATAATGGAATATCTTGATAGATCTGTTATTTTTCATGAATACCAATTAGAATATTTTATTGTATTCCTTCTTTACTATTGATTGGCAATCTGTGTTAGTTTCTTACAACTGTACATTGGATTGTGTTTTACAATGGCTTGTACCATATAGATCATAAATCAGAGTGTGAGAAAATGGCTGTCAGATGAGCATAAGAGACATTTTCATCTCACGGCAAGAATATAAGTTTGGTGCTCTCACTGACTCCCATCAAATGTATGATCACAGCCAGGTTGTTTTCCTGCTTTGAGCCTTCGTTCCCTCTTCTATATAGAGGGGTGGCGGAGGGTAATATAATCTATTGCATGTGCTTATTTTAGTAAGTATTAAAAGGCCACAGGGCTGGCGTTCAACACTGGTACTTTTATTATTACCTAATCCTCCTTTTCTTTTCTCTTTTTTCTTTTTTTTTTTTTTTGACATGGGAACATCTGATGTCAACATCAGAGGTCAACATCAGATATCAATATCTGAGTGCAGGAGGAACAGATGCATAAGCAAAGGTCACAGGCTTTTAGGTCAGGCATTCAGGTGACTACACCACCCCTGGGTAGTTAGCTTTTTGTTTCAAATATGTCTTTATGCCAGGTTTTATGCTTCTGTTGTATGGAGGGGTGGGGCGGCACCAGGGACGATCTTTCAATATTAAAAATGGATTTTATTCCTACTCTTGATAGCCAAGTACCTGAAAGAGAGGGGCAGTAATCTTCTGGGGACTGACAATAACATGAGACCTAAACTATCTCAACACATTGCTTCTGCTTTTTACATATGTCATGGCTCAATGCCAGAAGACTGTCCACTGATGTGTTATCAATAGAGAACATTATCACATGGCAGGGGCAAAAAAATGACTTGGTTGAGGGGGTTAGAGCAGAGAATAAAGCAAGAGCTTTATTATTGCCACACTTGGATGGGGCAGGAAGACTGTATTTGTAGACCAGGAGGATTCTAGGCAGCCCACTGAGTCACATGTTGTCAGTGTAGACCCCTCCCACCTCTCTCCCTCAGCTCTTTCCCTAAGGTCTTAATTTCTCTTCTGGCTCCCTAGCTGATGTCTCAGGGGACAGAGGTGGGGGTCCTCTTGCACTGCTCCCTGCTGCCTCACTCTGTCTTACCTATTTTTCGAGAACACTTTTATTCCTTCCTTGCAGCTCACTTAGATATTATCAAGAAGCCACCTAATTCATTCACATTAAGGTAAATGACTGATTATTCACTTTTAATCTCCCGTGGCACATGTGCTTTGATATCGAAATAAATCTCTAATGGATCACATTCCAGGCAACACGACTGGGAATACGTTTTCAAGCGGTGTCTCCTCCCCTTTGAAAAATGGAGAGCACGATGGGTCCAGACAGGCTAACTTTGCACGTAAGATGTGATTGCTGGGGCACCTCTAAATGGGAAGTTATCTTCTAGCTGTGCTCCCACAGGAAGTCTGGTCTCTTTATTTACAAAACTCCTAGGGCTCTTGGGATTTGCTTTCTTATAGCTCATTAAAGCTTTGATTTCATAAAAAAAAAAAAAATGCCTTCCAGCATTCGTTTCTCTGCTGGTAGCTCTTTAAGGATTCCACTCTCCCTTCTGAGTTTTGCTCATTCCACACGGATTTCCAGAGTACCCTTGATTCACCCACCACCCTGACTCCCTTTCCGGCAGCTGGCCTGCAATTTGTTGTGAGAGTTCCCGAAGTCAGAGCTGGCTCACTTCACTGTTGTGAATTTATACTGCCACAGGTGTATTTCTGAACAGATTACTAGCACTATGCACCACACAAGTTGTATCATCAAAATCTATTCACTGGATTGCCTTCTACTGGGGACACCCACGATTACTCTCAGGATGTGCAATAGTGAATGCGGACATCCTTGCAAAAACAGAAAAATCAGTTTGACAACTGTGTTTCTCTTCAACTTCCTGCAGTGATCTTTGGCTGAGAGCCAAGGACACAGAGTGTTTTTAAAAAGCTATGATTCTGGGGGTCCCTGGGTGGCTCACTCAGTCGGGCATCTGACTTTGGCTCAGGTCATGATCTATCTCGCAGTTCACCAGTCAGGGCCCCATGTCAGGCTCTGTGCTGACAGCTCAGAGCCTGGAGTCCACTTCGGATTCTGTGTCTCCCCCTCTCTTTGCCCCTCCCCTGCTCGTGCTCTGTCTCTCTCTCTCTCTCAAAAACAAATAAAAACATTTAAAAAATTAAAAAGCTATGATTTTAAGAGGGTTTTCATATGATACAGTATACCTTCAAGATTTATAAGTATACTTACACTTATTAAAAGTATACTTAAGATTTCCCTCGTTTCTTTTGGGAAGGTATTCTTTATCAGATAACATGCCTTATCTGTATTCAGAAAAGAAAGACCAGATCATTGTATGTGTCTGTCTTAGGAGCACTGTTATGCCTCAGCTCCAGAGAGGTTTGCTTATTTATCTTGAAAAAGCATTATGGCTATCTAAAGATGCTGCTAATGTAGGTTAAAATGTCTTTCCATGAGTGTTTTCGAGGAGAAAGGCTAATGTGCAGTATCATTACTCCATCAAAGGGAAATGAAATGTAGTCCTGAAAACATGATGCCCCAATGTATCAAATAGAGGCCAAACAATTATGTTCGTGGAGAAAAGTTGTCACTGACATGACAACCTGCACGGGTTTGTTTACATGAAAAGAACATATTGTTCAAATATTGTGATTGCTTAGGACGTATGATCCTCGTGGGCTTCTCTTAGAAACTGTGAATACTTTCAATAAGTTAAAAGTGTTTTGATTAGCTAATGTTAGGAGAGGAAGGTGAATTTATCACACTGGTTTCTTGATAGAAGAATTGTCAGAGTTTCACATTAGTTGATCCACATGGAAGTGGTCTAGCTTTTCAGTGAAATCTCCCATGTTTGCCATTTAATCACAAATTTGGGATTAAGATGAGAGGCAAGTGGAGGCAATGGAAAGAAGTCGGAGCTGACAGCAGACAGCACGGTCTCTGGTCCAGCTTCCACAGCTAATGAGCTCAGCCTTTGTGGACCCCCATTGCTCTACGTGCTCAGACAAGATGATCCATAAGGCCTTTCCAGTCGTGAAAAGACTCCAGGGTAAAAGCTGCCATTTTGCCATTTGCCGATGCTAAGCACTCTGAGACGACGAGAAAAGCATTTGTTGCCCTAAGTGGCCCTAAGACTGAACACGAGCCTTGGTCTTTTAAACCTGTCTGCATCCTCTGGTTCACACCTTAGCCTTGACCTCAATTTAGGATTTCCAATCCCTAATGGTATGCCTTCCTTTGTACCATTGGAGTCTCAAGAGCCATATTCTAAATTATCTCATATTTTAAATTAAGCCACTATTTCTCACTCAGTTTTTAAATGTCTATTATAGAGAAAATGGCCATTATTATTCCATTGGTGACTATCCACAATACAGCAGTTTTCATTAACGATAAGTGAATACATACATGCAATGGCCTGAACACATTTGATTTTCTGATTATCAGAAGGAAAACAAAAATATCTTTACCTCACTTAAGTTCTTATGAAAGAGTTGTTTTGTTTTGTTTGGCCATGATTTAATATAAGAAGATGTTCTCTGCCGTTGGAGAGAAAAAGATTACTCCTGGAATGGCAAGGAAGGATTTGCTGATCACCTAAGACTAAATGCCTGTTTTAGTCTTATAAACAGGTTGGGACTACCACACACACACACACACACACACACACACACATCAGGCTCTAGGATACATTAACCAAGCCTTACATTAAAGGGAAAAGGAGGGGCACCTGGGTGGTGCAGTCGGTTGGGCGTCCGACTTCAGCTCAGGTCATGATCTCACGGTTCGTGAGTTCAGGCCCTGCGTCCGGCTCTGTGCTGACAGCTCAGAGCCTGGAGTCTGCTTTGGATTCTGTGTCTCCCTCTCTCTCTGCCCCTCCCCCACTCACACTCTGTCTCTCTCTCTCTCTCTCTCAAAAGTAAAGATTAAAAAAAAACGGCGGGGGGGGCGGGGAGGAAAAAAAAGCACTGAATGTTTCATTTTTTTCAAAGCAGGAGTGAAGAGATGTTACTTTGTTCCCCACCATGACAATTACATAAAGTTTTAAAGTTCTCTGGGCAAAGATAAAAATAGCAGCTGATAGAATGAGAAAAAGGGTAGCTACCTTTCAAATCGTAGAAAATAGAAGACACGAGAATTTAAGCATTAAAAGAAGTACAAATCAGGGGCGCCGGGGTGTTGGTTAGGTGTCTGACTTTGGCTCAGGTCATGATCGCATTGTTCGTGGTTTCGAGCCCCACATCAGACTCTGTGCTGACAGTTTGGAGCCTGGATTCTGCCTCAGATTCTGTGTCTCCCTCTCTCTCTGCCTCTCCCCTGCTCACACTCTGTCTCTCTGTCTCTCAAAAATAAATAAACATTATTTTTTTTAAAGTATAAATCAGAATGACAAATGTAGATTAGACAAAATAGTTAAATAGAAGTGAAAGGTCTAAATTCTTCCTTTCCCTTGGCAAAGACCCTCAGAAATCACTGAAAATGACAATCTAATGTTTTATTCCTAACATTTAAAAAGTGAAATATCACAAGAAAATATCTTACACAAGGCCCTAGAGTACAACTCCTTTTTCCCTCTCCACACCACCACCCAAATAACGCAGGGTTAAAATCTTGACATTGGGGGCGCCTGCATGGTTCAGTTGGTTAAGCATCCAACTCTTGATTTTGGCTCGTCATAATTTCACTGGTTTGTGAGTTCGAGCCCCAGAGCCTGCTTGGGATTTCCTCTCTCTCCCTCTCTCTGTCTCTCCCCCACTCATTCTCTCTCTCTCTCTCTCTCTTTCTCTCTCTCTCTCTCTCACTCTCTCTCAAATAAATAAATAAACTTAAAAAAAAACGCTTTAAAAAATACTGATATCAGTGTTATTTGTAGTAATGACTATCTTCCCTGACAGCATGTTTTGTTTGTAAACCTGTCCTCGGGCCCTATCACAGTATCTGGAACGTAATCAGAATTCAGTAAATATTTGCTGCATGCATAAGTTCATAAATAAATACCTGTTTTGTTAGCAAGAAAAACACTAAGTTGAGTAAAGAGAGTAAATTTATATTGATAAAGCTTACAAACAATAGGCAATCTATAACAGCGTTAAACTTTTATGCCTCAAGTAGTTTCAAAATATCTTAGTGTAAATCATAGAATTGCAAATAAAATGAATAATGATAATAGAATCGCAGTCTTGGGTTACTCATCTTCATAATCCTAGGGCATTCTATACTGTCTCGTCTACGGTGGATACATTAGGTGCTCAAGTTATATTAAGAAATTGTGGGGGCGCCTAGGTTGGCTCAGGTCACGATCTCACCACCAGTAATACTGAGACCCGCTTCAGGCTCTGTGCCAACAGTTCAGCCCTTGGAGCCTGCTTCAGATTCTGTGTGCGTGTGTGTGTCTCTCTCTGCCCCTCCCCTGCTTGCTGTGTCTCTCTCAAAAATAAAATAAAAACATAAAAAATAAATTTAAAAAATTGTGTGGCTAAACCTAATGATGAATGTGTGAGAGTGATAGCAGAAAGCCACCCAAAAAGGTCCTGCTACATACAACCCCACTCTTGAATGCTCTTTCTTGACCCTGTATATGCCAGATCCCAGCGCAAACCCAGGTTCTCCTAGATTTCAACCTCAGTTTAGATCCATTGTTTTGCATTACTAATATTATTAATAACCTTCCTCATTTTACCAACGCCTGAATCCCCTCCCTCTTTTATGCACATAACCCCCATGATCATTGCTCCAATTTTTCTGAACCCAGTTCATGAGTTAGTTTCTGAAGGGCCATTGTTCTCTGCTAAACAGTTCATAAGCCAGGTTGGCTTGAATAGGGAAGCAGAGAATTCTTTGAAAGAACATCCATTCCGTGCAAAGTACCCCCCGTAAAGTTAAAGTGCAGTGTGTGTGGCCAAAATGGGTGAAGGGGACGAAAAGGTACAAACTTCCAATTATAAAGAACAAAGAAGCCATGGGGATGTAATATACAGCATGGGGACTATGGCGAAAAATACTGTATTTCATATTTGAAAGTTGCTGAGTAAGTAGATCTTAAAAATTCTCATCACGGGGCACCTGGGTGGCTCAGTCGGTTAAGTGTCTGACTTCGCTCAGGTCATGATCTCAAGGTTTGTGAGTTCGAGCGCCACGTCGGGCTCTGTGCTGATGGCCCAGAGCCTGGAACCTGCTTCGGGTTGTGTGTCCCCTCTCTCGGCCCCTCCCATGCTCATGCTCTGTCTCTCTCTGTGTCTCAATAATAAAGAAATATTAAAACAATTTAAAAAAAATTCTCATCACAAGAAAAAAATCCGTAACTATGTGTGGTGATGGATGTTAACTATACTTCTTGTGGTGATCATTTTGCATTGTATACAAATATTGAATCATTAGGATGTATACCTGAAATTAATATAATGTTATAAGGCAAGTATACCTCAGTAAAAAAAATAAATAAACTAGAGTCCTAACTTCATTTTTATCTGAAGAATCATCCCCTTCCTACTCCTTCTGGCTCCAGCCACCACTTTAATCTTCCTGAAGGGTTTTCTAATGGTATTACTCTCCTATTCTAAAATCTTCAGTCCCTTGTAATTGATCTCCAATCTACCTTTGTCAAGAGATGGTAAGTGATCTTTCAAGGTCCAACTCAAAAGGCACCTCCTCTAAGATTCCTGCTTTTATTATCTATGAAGGAAGTCATCACTGCCTATTTGGAACCCCCATACATTCTGTATTACTCATATGGTACTTATAAAAATTAATTAATTTAATTTAATTAAAGGAAAGTAATTGGCAACCATGGGAACCAGCATCGTGAGAGATTGATGACAAAGAAACCAGTTGGAAAAATGCTGTAGTGATCCAGGCAATAAATAAAGAGGAGCTTCACTGGCACAGAATCCTGGGACCCAGACTTGGAACAAATTGGAGAGGTTGGATTTGAAATAACATTTCTGATTTGACACCACAGGGTAATTGATAAAGCTCGAAGTTAAGGATGACTCCCAAGTTGCTACCTTAGAAGAATCAACGGATGATGACACCATGATCGATAGAAGAATTAGCTTTACAGAGAAAGTACAGCTTGGACTCTGAACAAAATGGCTTCTTTTCTAAGCATCCTAATTTTGATGGACGCTTAGGGCACTCAGGGTGAGAAATCTGGTATGTAGATGACGGAGATTTGGTTTCAGTCATGTAACTACCCTGGTCACTTTCCGGACTGTTTTGTTCTTGGTTTTTTGGGCTTTTGTACGGTTTTGACTGAGTGCCAGCTATAAGCAAAAAGTGATGGTTGGAGTGATAAGAAATGACTAGATTTTGTGGTTCGTTAGATCAGGAAGGAGGAATAAATAACTCTTTTGTCACTGCAGAACAAAAGTGCCTGTTTAAGGTTCTCGATGGAAACAGATTAGGGCAATGTCCTTTTGACATAGATGCAATATTAAATAGTAAGCCGTGCTATTAAAAATGAATATCATTTGAAATCTGAAAAAATTGTTAGTCAAAAGTTACATACACCAAAATAGCAATGTTAACAGCATAAAAGTAAATCCAGCTGAATTAGGTTATTAATGACTCAAACTAGCATCTTCCCACTTTAAATCTCACAAGATTCCCATTACATGTAAGCAACACTTTCCTCGTACCAAGAGCCTTTTAGGAGCCCTCTATCACATCCATCTGGCACCAGGCGAGCAACGTTATGGATCATCGAGACAGGTTGGCTAGAGAGGTAGATCACTTTTGTCAAGGAAGAAAATTTAAAGAGTCAAAGGATCATAACTCTTATCCTCTACAGTAAAAATGGCATTGTTGATGATTTAAGAACTTTGGATGGTGCTATTGAGCCAAGATAATTATAAAGAATACCCCATTGTGGAATATTATTCCATAGGTCTGTAAATTTCCTGTCACTTTCCCTATTTCAGCTCATCTTACACATCAAAAAACTCACACTGTCCATAAAATGGAAGATATGCCATATAATAGTTATATCAAAAAAGATCTTTTATGTGAAATCACTTCATAAAGTCTGTTCGAACATGAGGGATTAGCAGTTATTTTAGCCTATCACAGCAGTACTGCTCAGGACTCCAAGATTTAGAGTCAAACTCTTGGGCTCTTTCGCTAGGCTCTTGGAAATAGCATGCTGAATTCTAAAACATGTAGAAAACAATAGCCCAGAATCAGGCTCTAGAGTCGCTGGAGTTAATTTTTACTTCAAATCGGAAGAGTAATAAAGCCAACTTTGAATTCAGCACTAATTTTCTACATATTGTCAACTCCTTTCAAATGTCATCGTTGACCTTGAAGTGCAGATTCAATCCCTTCTTTTGGAGGTCACATTAGCATGGACTTCCAAATCACCTTCTTTCCCCTCTGAATTTCAGAGCTACCAGAAATGTAGTTTTTGTTTTGGGAGACACAATGCCGGATGTGAAGTTGCATAAAATCGGTAACCCACCTGCGAGGATGCATGAATCACAGATGGTGTCTATTTTAATTTAGTTTCGTTTACTTCCAGCTTTTGTTCTGATGGTGTTTTATCCATCCTTTCAAACTTCTTTCTTCATGAGCAACACAATGCAAGGAGAAAGTGCAAACTCTTCGAACACTTAATTTGTGTTCTTTGAAAAATAACTGTACTTAATTTGTTTGTCTCATGTGGTGGTTGTTAGTTTCAAACAAAGAAGTCACCTTTCCTTCAGGGTGTCTCCCAAAGCAGGACACTACCCAGATGCGCATGTATTTCTAGGGAGAGGAAACAGAAGTCTTTCGCCATCAAAAAGGAATCATTTGACGTATTATCTGTCCCATTTGTTTGAACATTGTATTTTCAGGGGCTCAAGTCTAGATTGTTCTACAGCCGTACGTGAGAGCTCTGGAGTATCTGGAGTTTGTAAGCCGCTGGGCAAAAGTGAAGAATGGATCTCTCTATACATTTTGTAATGGCAAAAACAAATCCCCACAGTAAGAGATAAAAGAATCAACTTAATACAACTCTTTAATTCTAGTCTCTGCCTTGTGTTAATTTCCAGTGCTTGGGACCTAAACAACTGAATAACGAACAAACTGATTGATCTTTAGCCAGGGAATGAATGAATGAATGAATGAATGAATAAATAAGTTTCTTTCAGTCTGGTGGGTATTTTCTATAATTTCCTAAGGAAACTATTCGGCCTCCGGAAAGGCCAAATATTTGGTAACACATGAACAGGGGGAATACAATCCTGTGTGTTTTGGTTTTATGTCACCAAGTGGAAGACAATATGTCAGGTCAGGTAAACTGAAATTGTGTTTCCCAAGATTCCTTTCACTTCCCAGTTCTGGGTGGGGAGGAGAGCATAAGAGGCCCTTTGAACAAGATTTAGAATAGAAACGTGAAACCGGGGTCCACGTCCTTGGAATGCTGCAGCACTGTGTGAGGGCATTGGCTGCTGTTGCAGAGAAGACATCTTGTTGTGGCTCAGCTGGTTGGCTGGGGAAGCAACTGGGTAGAGCTGCTTACCTCCTAACTGACCTGCTTCCTGCTTTCCTCCTCCAGCCCACACCTGGGGCCGGTGCATATTTAACTTCATAAAGAATGGCTCCCACTTCTCCAGCTGGTTGTCTCCATCCTCAAAGACGAAGACTGAGAGATAGTGGGTTCCAGTTGGTCCTTGTGGGACTCCGTACAACTTTAGGAGCTCCAATTTATCCATTCTCCTCCTACTTCACACCCATCTTTTCTTCCTGCCCGCCCACCCCGTGGGCTTCAAGCTCCCAGACACTGAGCAACTGTCCGCCCCTCCACTACCTAACCAGCTCCCATGCCCCATGGATCTGTTTCTCTGATCCAACCCTAAAGGCTACACACTGCGATTTTCTTCTTCATGACTTTTCTTAGTTGTTTACTTGGCTCTTCCCCCTACTGTCTGCCTCTCAAAACCACATCTAATCTTACAGGCACAGTTCAAGCCCCACCCTTTGTGGGAAGCCTTCTCTGATGTTTATGATAAAGATTAACCACTTTCCCTTGCATGTGCCCTGAATACTTTTGTTGTGTCTCCATTTGAGCACATAATGCATCCTGCCTTGTGTGGCAGTTCTGTATATCTGCGTCTTCCCTTATAAATTCCTTAAGGGCAGATAAGATGTTTCACTCATATGTGTATCCCCAAAAGCAACTATCACAGTGTCTGATGCAGAACTCGAGTTCAATAAATGTTTGTTGACTTGAAGTCTGGTTCAGTTTGCTTTATCCTCTGGCCCTTGTGGG
This sequence comes from Panthera uncia, assembly GCF_023721935.1. Lineage (NCBI taxonomy): Eukaryota > Metazoa > Chordata > Mammalia > Carnivora > Felidae > Panthera > Panthera uncia. The sequence continues at coordinate 18,795,373 of NW_026057581.1, forward strand.
CCCTGCTTGGGTTATCACCATGACTGGATCTAAAAGACAAGTTTAGCCTTCTGGGCTCTCTGCTCTTGTTTTAGCTATTTTTATGATGTGTTTATACATAGTCTCTGGTTTATGCCAGAAGCTGAGCACTTTGGTGATACATTTTCAGTCAGGTTAAAAGTTTAGCTTTTTTTTTTTTCAAGTGGAAAGGCCCTTGCCAGATGTGTTAAGAATTTTCTTGTGAAACCCTATTATGAAATTAATGAGTAAATAACTACATCCAATAAGGAACCCTGTGATTAATGTAGCAAAGTTCCCAGCGCACAGCAGATTCTCCTGAAATATGGCCTGAATGACTGAAGGAATAAATTAATGGATTTACTAATTATTAAAAACGTACCCAGGGTGTCTGGGTGGCTCAGTGAGTTAAGTGTCCGAATTCAGCTCAAGTCATGACCTCATGATTTGGTTGGTAAGTTCGAGCCCCATGTTGGGCTCTGTGCTGACAGCTCAGAGCCTGGAGCCTGCTTGGGGTTCTGTCTCTCTCTCTGTCTGTATCTCTCTTCCTCTCCCCAGCTCACACTCTGTCTCTCTCTTTCAAAAATAAATAAACATTTTTTTTAAAAAAAGAAACCTAACCAACAGACAAAACTCTCAGGTATGTGTATAGCGTTGCCATTTTTAGTGACACGACTTGAAAATATTCCAAAGACACGTAGGTAACTTACCCCCCTGGATATAGTCATACCAGCAGGCAGGGACTTTCTTTCCTTTGAGATGCATTGGTTCATCATTCCTTTTTAAAGTTTGCTGTCTGGTCTAGTTGATAATAAACTATAATTCATTGTTTATTTTTAAAAACTAACATGTCAGAAAACAGAGAAAACCACAGAGCAACTTGTGGAGTGGAACGTCTAAGGAACTATTATCACATGGATCTGAATCTATTTTGCTTGTCTACCATCTATTTAAGAAAAAAGTAGTATCTTTTTTGGTAGTAGTATCTTAAATATTTGTCTAATTTTGCTAAATATATGGTAATTTTATAAGAATTCTTTCAGCTCCCATCTGCTTATGAGCTTCTATAGAACGTTACTATATATTTCACTAGGAATTAGATACAGTTTTGTCCTCGAAGTTTCATGTAACAAAACATTTTCTCCCCAAAGAAAGTCCTATGTATAGGTCCCAAGGAACCAAGTAAAAGTCTAACATAGAATAAGAAGAACTATCTATTTTCTCAGTAGGAAAATTGTCGGGATATTAGGGAAAAGCTAGCTCTGTGTATGTATGAGGGAGAAAAAAAAGAAAGAAAGAAGGAAAACAGACTCCAGAACATTCTTAAGTGATTAAAAAAGTAAAACTTTTACTGAAATTCTTTTATTGTAAATAAAACTAGAATAATTGTTCAGCTAAAAGTAAGTTCTCTGGTTTAGTTTGTGTGCATTTCTATGCAGTACCTATAATGCTAATTTTGAGAAGGTTCTTAGATAACATCTGACTGTGCTTTGAGTTTATCCTGCTAGTATAGGTATCTTCACAGATATTGCTTTTCTAATCCATGGATTACAGCATTTCTTATTGCCTATTATCCAGCCATTTATCCCACCAACTAAAATTAAAGAGTCAACAAAGATTAAAAAAATTTTTTTAATGTTTTTATTTATTTTTGAGACAGAGAGAGACAGAGCATGAGCAGGCGGGGGGGCAAAGAGAGAGGGAGACACAGAATCCAAAGCAGGCTCCAGGCTCTGAGCTGTCAGCACAGACACGGTGCTTGAACTCACAGAGTGTGAGATCATGACCTGGGCTGAAGTAGGACGCTTAACCAAGTGAGCCACGCTGGCGCCCCAAGAGTCAATAAAGACTTTATAAGTCATTCATTCAACAAAATTCCATTGAGCAGTGACAAAACATGGACTCTGGTTCACAGTTTAGATACAGGGCACAGACACACCCATATTAGTATAATGCATGTTACACGTATTATACTTGAAGGTCTCCATAAACACTAGGAGGTCAGGAAAGACAATAATGAAAGGCATGTGTCTAAACTAAATCTTGAAATATCATCAGTGTTCATTAGGCAAGAAAGAGTAGGATAGGAAAAATATCTCTCATATAAAGGAAACAGACTGAACAAAGCAGGAGGTATAGAACTCTGATTCAATACAGAAATGAATGGTGCTATCCAGGGAGAAGGAGGAAAGTTAGAGATGTGATATGGGATGAACTATGTCTGCCCAAAATTCATACATTGGAGCCCTAACACCCAGTACCTCAGAATGAGACTGTACTGGGAGATAGAACTTTTAAAGAGGTGAGTGAGATAAAATGAGACTGTTTGGGTGGACCCTAATCCAGTATGACGTGGGTCCTTACAAGAAGAGATTAGGGGGGTCCCTGGGTGACTCAGTCAATTGAGCATCCAACTCTTGGTTTCAGGTCAGGTCATGAATACCAGGGTCATGGGATCAGGCCTCGCATCGGGCTTCGTGCTAAGAGTGGAGCCTGCTTGAGATTCTCTCTCTCTCCCTCTGCCCCTCTCCCCTGCTCATGCTTTCTCTCTCTCTCTCTAAAAAATAGAAAAAAATAATAATAATTTAATTTAAAAAAGAGCGAGATAGGACACACAGGGAGATTCCAGGATGCATGCACACACAGCAAAGATCCTGTGAAGACACAGAACACCTGCCAGACAAGGATCAAGGCCCCAGGAGAAACCCAGCCTGTGGACACCTTGATCTTAAACTTCCATACTCCAGACCCAACAAAATTCTGTTGTTTATGTCCCCCAGTCTGCGGTACTCTGTTATGGCCGCCCTAGCACGCTAATATTTGAGACTGCAGAGGAAGCCTGGGACCTTTCCACAGGAAGCCTCATTATCCTGAGACGTCTATACATCCCTCATCTATGGGGATCATTAAACAGTTGTAAATAGGAAGCTAGAGATAGCTTAATGATAACTTTTTTGGTATAAAAAGTATCACTCTGACAACCACATACAGCATGGAAGACATGGACAGACCAAGAGTTGAGTCAAGTGGTGATGAGGGTCTCGTGGGGACAGGAGTAGGGTGAGGATAGGGCTGATGAGAGAGAGAGAGAGAGACACAGACAGAGAGAGATGTTTCAGATGCTGACTCAGCAGAAGCTGGATTTAGAGTTGATATCATGTTTTGGCAATGAAAGTGACACTCAGATCTGCTTTGGTATTGGGACCTGCAGTATTGGAACTTGACAACCACTTACAGAATGAATGAATGAATGAATGATGACTGAATGAAAAGAAAAGACAAGGCAATTGCCCTTTTCATTACATGTATACCTGAGAATAAATCATACTACTCCAAACATAATAGCACTCCTACAACCAGCTTCCATAAATTACTATTTCCCATACTGAATATGCAGACAATTGAGTGCTAACTCTAAATATACACATTACAATATCCCTACATTCTTGTATGATTTGTGCATTGTCTGTTCTCCTACCAGTATGTTGATTGCTCAATCAACGCCCAATTTGCAGTAATGTGGTTCAGAAGGGTTGCTATAAAGTAACACAAAATAGATAGATCTCTGCCCTAAAAGGGCTTTTAAAAAATCTCTAGACCATAAAACTTTTATTCTTTAAAATGCACATAGAAAAGCAAAAGGTGTTGCAAAGCATCAGAGGAGAAGTTGGGCTGATGTGGCCCAAACTGCCTTGTTCTGAAGAGTTCAGGGTAGAAAGACATCAGTATGAAATAAACTGTAGAGAAAAAGCTTAACTGAGCTGTACAACTTAAACCGAGCATTGAGGGGTGGGTAGATTTGCAAGGTGATAAATCTACAAACTTGCTTCTCCAGAATTTTTAAAAAGCACAAAAGGAAAGTAAAAAGAACATTAATATGGAAGATCCTTCTGGGTAGTGCTAGTAGAAACATAGACATCATCTCATTTACCAATTTAAGATTAGAGCAGGGTCAGCAAATCCTGCCTCCTAACTGTTTTTTAATAGCCTGTGAGCTCAGAATGGTTTATATATTTTTAAATGTTGGAAAAAAGTCCAAAGAAGATTTCTTCATATGTGAAAATTATATGAAATCCACATTTCAGTCATACTTGTTCAGGTTTCCATATTGTCTGTGGCTGCCTTTGTGCTGCAAGGGTAAAACTGAGTAGGTGTGACGGAGACCATATGGCTCACAAAGCCAAAAAATATTTATTATGTGGCCCTTTATGTGGCTTTTTTCCAACCTCTGACTGAGAGCAAGGAAAATAAGATCAAAGACCTAGATTTTAATTGTCTTTTTGCAAACCCTGAATCTCCTGTGTCCTACAATGTTACAGAGGTGAGCATCCTGCAAACAGGACCCACTTATGGCTCAAATAACCATTCATAAAATTAGCATTTTGCAATGTGTGCTCTATGGAAATTAAGTTCCGAGGAATGGTAAAAGCTGTCATATGCGGGGGGAAAAGGCGTTCCTGGCTACGTAACTTTTAAAGATGCTGAATGATGTTTCAAGGCTTTGGTATGCAAATACAAGTTTTGAATTTTTCTTTTTTGAGAGAGAGAGAGAGTGTGAGCAGAAGAAGGGCAGAGAGAGAGAGAGAGAGAGAGAGAGAGAGAGAGAATTCCAAGTAGGCTCCGCACCATCAGTGCAGAGCCGAGTATGACACAGGGTTCTATCTCATGAACCACGAGATCATAACCTGAGCCAAAATCAAGAGTCAGTTGCTTAACCAACTGAGTCACCCAGAATCGATAAGCATTTCTTAAACATGTTCTACCCTGGCATTTTTTTTCAACCCCACCCTACTCCAATATGGGGCACCGAATGGGACACTTATGCCTTAAAATAGAATTTGAGAGATGCCATATCAGTTGTGTTGAAGATGGGGATAATGAATAACATTCATTGCTTACTGAATTATTCAAAACTTCAATGACGAAACCAAGGAATACATGATACTCTACCGAGGCCTTGTAATCTCAAAAGTTGCATTCTTCTATTAACTCTGCCAACGCATATCATATACTTCTTGACGACCTGAAGAAGCAAATTCTTGGAAAAGAAATCCAGCTTCTGAAGGCAGAGAAAGTCTACAGGCATCAGCGCTGCCCATTTAAAGCAGACCAAAAGGGTTTAATGTAGCAGAAAGCCAAGGTAGCTAGGTTATCAACCACCACAGATTTCACTCAGAGCCTCTAATCAGCAGGACCACTTGGAAAAACAAACAGCCTGCGAGGGATAATCACTGCTTGGAAGTCAAATCATGCAAAATATGTTCCCTTTGTGTGAATACCACAAGTCAGTGGAATTGGCTCCTGGTAGAGACAGCCATTGAGGCTGATATAATTTTCTCACTTACTGATTCCTTCAGTTTGGGATTATTCCGAAAACTTTAACTTTTCTTGATTTTATGTCATGGGGGGAAGTGCTGACACACGAGGAAGCTGGATAATAAAAAACACTGCCAAACACAAGAAAAGAAATACTGCCATCATGTTAAACGGCTTTACTAGTGTTTGGTGCTTGGGATTATGTTGTAGTTCTCATTCCCAAGGAAAAATTCACATGCCTAGAAAGCATCGGACTCAATAGTTTTGAAATCATATGCAGATGCCCTTCCTCCCAGGTGTTTTTCTACACAGTGCATGGTGTGTACATGCTGCTGGGGAATCACTGAGGGGGTGGGTGAGTACCGATGGGTCAGAGTTTCAGCAGCTGAGGTGACCGTGAAAGGGGTCTGATTTACAGCCCTTTGGTATATCTTAGGATGTCTCAACAATTCTTAATTTCCTTGTAGAGTGATATCCCTTTATCAGGAAGGAAAAAGACCTGTAAACAAAGACTTGCCCCATGGAAGAAAAAATGAGGATTAAAATCTGCACTTCCCAGGGCACCTGGGTGGCTCAATCAGTTAGGCATCCAACTCCTGATTTGGGCCCAGGTCATGATCTCATGGTTCGTGGGTTTGAGCCCCGTGTGGGGCTCTGCACTGACAGTGTGGACCCTGCTTGGGAATCTCTCTTTCTCCTTCTCTCCCTGCCCCTCCCTGCCCTCTCTCTCAAAATAAATAAGTAAACATTTTTTAAAAAGTCTTTAAAAAGAACTGCACTTGTTTTAAGTTGTTGTGAGGACTAAGCAAATTTTATTTATCTTTTTTATTTGCCCTTCACGTTGACAGTTTTGACAGAGGACTCTTGGTTTATTGTTTTTCTTCCTTCAGGAATATTTTTTTAAGTTTATTCATTTTGTGAGAAAAAGAGTGAGAGAGCGAGGGAGAGGGCAGAGAGAAGAGGGAGGGAGAGAATCCCAAGCAGGCGCCACACTGTCAGCATAGAGCCCAAGGCGAGGCTCCAACTTACAAACTGTGAGATCAAGACCTGAGCCGAATTCAAGAGTTGGACTCTTAACCAGCTGAGCCATCCAGGCGCCCTGTGAATTTTAAAATTATATATTTATAGGGAGCCTGGGTGGCTGAGTCAGTTAAGCATCTGGCTCTTGGTTTGGGCTCGGGTCATGATCTCATGGTTCATGAGATGGAGTCCCGTGTGGGGTCTGTGCTGATAGCACCAAACTGCTTAGGATTCTCTCTCTCCCTCTCTCTCTCTGCCCCTCCCCCACGTGTGCATGTGTTTGCTCTCTCTCTCTTAAACTAAATAAACTTTATGTATATATTTGTGTGTGTATGGAAGGTAATGGCATTTAAAATTGGCATAAAGTAAGCCCTATAGACGTGTTATCTACCTATCTACCTCTCCATCCATGTCTCATCTGTCTATCATCATCAGAGAAGTTTCCATTAACAAAAACCTTCATTAAATTCTCATGAAGTAATAGCTCTAAAATTATCTGCTTGGCAATTTCTGATGTTTATATGTCATGACTAGTATTCTTAAAATATGATAAAACTTAGTGTAAAATAGACAAAATGTGTCACCATATGTGCTATCATTTTGTTAGTTTTTATATAAAATCCAAGCACTGATTGCAGAAAAAAATACCTACAGGAAATTCTGGAAGAAAACAAAGAGTATGTGGTTTGCCCTTGAAGCATCCCAGTGACCTTATTCTGGTACAGACACTGATTTGCTTTGGCCTCTAACTCATCATCAGTTCATAGAATCTCAGTGTTGACCCACAGGGGAGCCAATCACTATGTTACATGTTCCCTAGACCGGGATCGTGGTGGCAAGTAAGTCAAGCTGGTCAAATCAGAGTGATTGTCCAGTTTTGACAACACTACTAGAAAAGTTACTTCCTCATTGCTGCCACGTTGAAGGTAGTTAGGCTATTGCCACTGCAGCCATCTTGTCACCATGAGGACAATAACCGTCTGAGATTGAGACCAGTCCATGGAGAAGTCAGAGCTGTGACATGGGGAAAAACAGAGTTCTGATGGTATCCCCTCAGCTCCTAGATCACACTATGGTTAAATCTAGTCCTACTACAACCGTTTAAATAAAGTGAGCCAATAAGCTGTTTTTCTTAAGCCACTTTGAGTAAATGACAAAGATGAGTTCTAGCTGGAAAAGAAACCAAAAATTAAGCCTCAGAGCCTCACTGAGAAGGGTCATGGGGTTTCCTGATAACACTTTAAGAACAGTACAAATGGCTTTTGTATTCTATTATGAAAAGGAAGCAAAGAAACTACTGGAAGCAAAGAACCTATTTATATTTATTAAAACCGCTTACCCATTTGAATTATGATATTAGCATTTGACTCTTATTTCTGGCTTTCAGAGTAACAATTATAGACCTGAACTTCCTGACTTTTCCCTGCTACCCCTTAGGTTATAACATTTAGTATTACTTTGTATTTGTGGTTACCTGTTAGGCTAACCCCCTCATACATACTGACACCGAAAAGACACCAGTGTTTCCTCTTTGTACTAATAAAGAAATGAAAGCTCATCTCAGAAGGCATTTGTAACTGTTCCAGTTGTATCCAGATGTATGGATTTATTTCGTTAAGAAATAATTAGTGGGAAACCATTCTATGCCAGATACGGCAATGAGCCAAAAGACGAACGTGCCTTCCCTTGTGAATCTTCCGTGTTGGGATTGCGAGTGGTGGTGCAGATAGAAAACAAACAAGATGAATCAGTAAAATCTAAGTATGCTAAGTAGTAAATTAGATGAAAGGGAGGTAGGGGATATTGGGATAGGCACAACGATGGGTTACAACTTTACACAGAGCATATTCACCTCACTGAGAAGGTGACATTTAAGTAAACACCTTAAGGAGGTCAGAGAGAAAAGCATTGTTCGTGGAAAGAGTAGCAAGGGCAAGGTCCTGGGGTGCAAGCACACTCTAGGAACAGGTATGTGCCTTAGGAACAGTAAGGAAGCCTGTACAACAGAGTGAAGAGGGGGAAGAGCCATGGGAGGTGAGATCAGAGAGTTAAGGGTGCTATGAACTGAATGGAAGAAGGTAAGGTGGATTCAGTAAAACCATACAAGATAAACAGATTGGACACTTCATTTTTCTGAATGAGTGGAAAACACAGGAACTTTTAAGCAGAGTGATTTGATCTGACCTACATTCTAACAGGATCACTCTGGTAGTGTTAGAATAGACTTGGGGTACAGGGCCAGAAACAGGGACGCCAAGCAAGAGACAATGACAACAACCCCAGTAGGAATAATAATGCCTTGGATCAAGATGGTTGTGGTGGAGGGTTAAGGGTTTACCAGATTCTGATAAAACTTGCAAGAAAAAGACCAGACAGCATAGGGTGGCATATGACCGCAGACTTTTCCCCTGGTGTCCTGCCCTCTCGCCCTAACAGATGCTAACCCTTAGTCTCCAGCAAGATTTAACTTTGAGGTCACTGCATCCAAGGAGACTTCCCTTGGGAGTATGGCTATCAAAGCCCTCTTGACACTATTTCCTTATTTACTTATCTTTTCACCATGAAGCTTCAAGTTGTTGGAAATTAGTATCTGTGTCCTGCTCAAGGGCATCTTGCAATGTTTTGAACAGGGTCTGCCATAAAGTAAATAGTCATAAATCTGTGTTGAATGAAATCATATTTTTATGTCAGCCTCTTAAATTTCTCAAATCTTTCTTTCTTCATTTGTAAAATCCAATAATAACTTCCTTATTGATTTCGATGAAGGGAATATATGTGTCCACAATAGATCCTGGCAGAGAACAGGCACAGAGACACTGATGTAACTCACCAATTTTTAGTTTATACAGCTAAAGAAAGTGTTACTATTTTTGCTGACTTTCTCGAACTTTTGAAAATGAATTTTTCTACTTTCTACTTAAAATGCCACTTTACCTTTTTTTTTTTTTTGAATATTTGCTTTACCTTTTAAAATATTAGCTGAAGGACAGGGAAACAACTTTGGATTCAGTGAGAAACAAACCAAACTTTTGCAAAAGCTTTGCTTATTCAAACAAAAACAGTTCTGTGAATCCCCCCCAAAGGGAGATTGGGTGCTGACCTAATCTTGTTTGCTTTCCTATTCAGTATTCTTCCCTACCAACCTCCCTCCGGGCCTTCAAAGGAATTACCAACTGCACGAAAAAACTGCCTTGATGGTCATGCTTACTTGGTGTTTCTGGTCTAATGGAAGGGTGATATTGAAATAACAGAAAAGTGCTTTTTTTTTTTCATTTTTATTTTGATAGCTTAACATTCTGAGGAAGTTTGTCTTTCTATTCTAAAGAAATATCACACAGAAACAACAAGTTTAACGCTTAGTAGAAAAAAAATTAACTGTAATACTCTTCGGAAGAAACCAAAATAGCCATTATTTTAAATAATAGTAACTTCCAATTACTGGAGACTTACTATGTGCGCTAGAGTGGAATGAATACATTTTCTCATTTACTCCTCTCAAGATGTCTGTGAAATGTGTACTCATATTATCACCATTTTGCACGTAATGACTCTGGGGCTCAGGGTGGTTAAGTAGTGATTTGCCTAAGATTACACAGCCCGTAAATGGTTGAGACGATACACTAACAACCATGTGATACTCATTTCCCTCTAGAAGTGCATGTCCATCTTTATATTCCCATTTCCTGAGTCTTATTTCAGCCTCTCGTCATCTTACTCTCTAATCATTGCAGTGGACCATCTCGCCAAAGCCAGACGGATAGAAAGTTCTAGAAACACCTTTCTTTCTTTTTTTTTTCCCCCTTGTCCATCATGCTCAGTCTTAAAACATTGCTCTGATGTGATGCCCTCCCCACACATAACACATTGATGATTCTCATTGCCCACAAAACACAGGTCAAATTTCTTTGACTGTCGTTCAAGGCTCTCCCATCCTCTGCCTTGGCCTACTCATCTGGTTTTTTCTATTAGTTGGGCTTTATACTAAGGCCACAACATAAGATGCTGCACTGAAAGCCTGCTGATCTATGTGCAGTGACCCTGCTTTAAAGGGCCTGACTGCCAGCTCATCTGTGGGCTCGCCATGTTTGAAACTTGCCTTAGGCTCTTCTGCTCTATTCCCATTTCATCTCCATCCAAAGCCTCCCACCGCGTGTCTATCCAGATCTTATCATATGCAAATGACTGCTCAGTTATTCATCTCTGATCATGTCTTTCCTGATCACCTTGGTCAGAAATAATTTCCCTTTTTCAGCATTCAGATAAAATCTATTTTGAACTGTAAATATGGTGCTGTCTCATATTGCTTTGGATAGCCATCTGTCTAATCCCCTTTACTAGATTTCAATCATCTTGAATACAAGGAATTACAAGAGTCAGGATAGGTTAGGTTGTAGTGCTTTAGCAAGAAAAACAAATTCAGTGGTTATAGCTGCAAATGCATAATTTTATTTCACGCTAAACCCCCATCAGCTCTGAATTTGGCTTCCATAGCACCATCCTCCACCATGTGGAAAGTGGCCAGTCACAATAGCAAGGGAAACATGAAGGTAAATTGAACACTGGTAGACAGGGCTTCAGCCCAGAAGTAACACATAACATATGTCACCTCTGTTTGCAAGTTATTGTGAAAACCAAGCAATTGGTCAAGGATGACTTCAAGAAGAGTAGGGACTTTCAACTGCACCATGGATCTGAAAAGAGCGAAAACAGTGTATATATAAACTTCTCCAATGGTTTCCACAACCATATCAGCACCTATGGGCTCAACAATAACCAGGACCATGGCCCAATTCTGCATTTCATACCTGACTCAAAACTATCTTCTATCTTCTACCACAGTCATTATATACAGATGGCACTGAATAGGCAAGTACTTCCTCCGCTCTGGCTCCAGGTGTCTCATAACCATTAGAGCATAAAGGTCAGAAAGATCAGACGATCGTGGCAGGGGAGCTCTAGCTGCCATAAGACTGTTTCACACAGAACCAGTATTGTCCTACTGATAATTAAAAGGAAGAGTCTAGCTGATGTCTCGGCTGTGGACAGATCCTGAATCTACGTGACATACAAAACTAAGCACTTATTTGTCGTTCACGTATCTGCAGGCCAGCTGGAGTTGAGTTGATCCAGGCTGGGCCTCAGCTAAGTTTGAGTCTACACTTCAGGTTGGGTCCAGCTTGTTCCATGTGTTCTTCATCCTCTTGGAAAAGCTACTCAAAGCATATTGCTCTTGTGATGAAAGGTAGAGCGTAAGATTGCAAGCCCGTGTCAGCAAGCACAGTTTATGCTTCTGCTAGAATAACATCTGATAACATCCATTTGATCAAAGTAAAACACACGGCCAAGACCCGAATCAAGGGTGGGAAAGAACACTCCATCCACCATGAGACAAAAGAAGTCACAGGGCCCGAGGCAGAAAAACTATACTCTTCCCATGGATGAAGTGAGGAGACAGTGAACATATGTGAGCAATGATCTACCCCACCTGATGTGAAAGAGGAAGAATAAAATGTGGATTTTACAGTAACGTGTTTGATGTTCGCACAATAGTTCCTGTAGGACCTCTCTCGGCCACAAGGATGGATGGCTTCTCTCAGCCACAAGTGTCTGACTTCAGCTCAGGTCATGATCTCACGGTTTGTGAGTTCGAGCCCCGCGTTGGACTCTGTGCTCTCAGCTCGGAGCCCGGAGCCTGTTTTGGATTCTGTGTCTCCCTCTCTCTCTCTGCCCGTCCCCCCACTCATGCTCCCTCTCTCTCTCTCTCTGTCTCTCTAGCTCAAAAATAAATAAACATTTAAAAAAAACTAAAAAAAAAAAAAGAAAATCAGATGGTAGGTAGGCTATAGTTTTGAAAGTGAGTTGACTGATGTCCTTTCACTGCCAATGACACAAAGAAAGTGTTGGAACCCTAGGAGTTAGAAAGCTTCTGTGATTTCTGAGAATCTGGGGAGCTGTGAGACACTCTCAGACTAAACTATTTGAAGCCTGTGTGTCAGGTTTGTTGGGGAAGCAGCACCAATATGACATAGCACCAGCAAAAGGCTCATAATGCAGGGGTCATGGGCTATAACATGAATTTTAACATGAACCAGCAGATCAAGGAGAGAGTCTCCAGCAGTTCTACTCTGATAAGGCACTGGCGTAGCTCCCCAGCTGCATAGGGTGCAACTTGCTTACGTGCGTAATCACCATTCACAGGATATTAAGTCTATAATGACCCCCAAATGGCCACCATATTTAGAATAATAGGGGCTGAGGAGAGAGCAAAGAGGGATGACAGAAGGAAAAATTAATGATGGTAGAGGGCACCTGGGTGGCTTAGTCGGTTAAGCTGCTGACTTCAGCCCAGGTCATGATCTCACGGTCCGTGAGTTCGAGCCCCGCGTCCGGCTCTGTGCTGTCAGTTGGGAGCCTGGAGCCTGTTTTGGATTCTGGGTCTCCCTCTCTCTCTGCCCCTCCCCCCACTCATGCTCCCTCTCTCTCTCTGTCTCTCTCTCTCTCTCTCAAAAATAAATAAACATTTAAAAAATTAAAAAAAAAAAAAGAAATCAGATGGTAGGTCAGAGTCTTAGGAAAAGGGAATGGTGTGTCAATTGTTTAACCCATTTGGACAACTCGTATTTATGGGGAAGGTCCAAGAAAATTAAGACATTCAAATGTTTCTAGACGCAGGATTTAACTCAAGGGAAAACCACACTGACATGTGCGGGAGCAGCGGGATTGCAGTTTCTGACTTGTACTCCATCGTGTTGGTGTGAAACGAGCCGATCCGCAGGATCTGAGCAAAGCAGGTTAGAACAAGGAGCTGGGCTTGAAAATTCCATAGCGCTCATTGTGGTACTAAGCTCTATAATTTACCAATAGGGGCATAATTTATATCCCCCAAATTGTGTACGCTGTGGTAAGGTCAATTTTCACTTTCTAGTCTAAACACATGGCTGCAAGTGTTCTGATGTGGATCCTGCCCATGAAAGAAGGATGTGAACTAGTCACGTAGCATTGGGCTGACCTTCCGGGGTTTGCAGAATGCACTCTCTCTCCAGCTCTTAGAGGGGGGAGGTAGAAGTGAGGTGAATGCTATTTAATGCTGTCCTCCCAGCTCCCACCATTTGCATTCAGCAGCTGCACAGTGCAAGAGTGCTCCTTGTGATGACGGGAATGTTCTATGTCTATGCTGCCCATAAAGGAGACACTACGCACATGTGGCTTTTGAGCAGTGGACATGTAGTTAATGTGATTTAGAGAATGAATTTCTGATTTTATTTAATCTTAGTTAACTGAAATTTAAACAGCTACATGTGACAAGTGGCTACCATATTGGATAGCACAATTCGAGAATTATCAAGTCCTCTGAGCCTCTCTACTCTTTTAAGTACTCAAAAGCAGCTCAAATGGCCCCTATTCTGCAAACTCACACTCTCACTGCCAAGGAGCAAACATCAGTATCTTAGCAGCTCTCTCAGTTGTCAAAAGAAAAAAAAAAAAATTCTGCTTCTGGGCAGACATCTGACTGTGTAACCGTTGCACAGAGACAATTTAGTTCAAAATTATGTGCCACCCTGACTCTACCTGGCAGGTGCCTTCTGTGCTGGCTTTTCTATCTGAAAACTTGAGAAAGATGACAGGGTTTTAAATGATTAACTCCTCTGGGCCACATTACTTAATTATACAGTACATCCAGGGATAGGCACATGGGTCTTTTATGGTAAATGATATGACGGTCTTAAAAACTCATTAATATGTCATTAACCAAGCAGACATTTACTAATTAAACAATTAGCCCCTCTGTTCTTTTCCTTTGTTCCTCCTAGAGATGCTTGGTTGCCCAGATCCCCAATTTAGCAGAAGGTCCCCCCTTCTTTTCCCAGAGAAAATCGCTCATAAAGCAAACTCTGAGACTAAATGATTCACCAGATTTTTTTTTCCAAGTTGGCTACAAAAAGAAAATCAAAGCTGATTTTCATAGTATAAATTAATGTGGGTGTTTGTCTAGTTTGAATAAATCATCCTCAACCGTAAATCAATTTTATATGTATGTGCTATAACATCCACCATAACCGACATAAACACTGAATATAACAAAACTACATATCCCAGTGAAATAAATACAAACAGACAAGATTAAGGTCTTGAAATGTATTATTATGATTCATCATATAATATCAATACAAAAGAAATGTGCAACGTTCTTAACTTTTTCTCTCAGAAGGTTTCTAAACATCCATCATGGTCTTTGATAATTTTAGCTTCATCATATTTTTGTGCTGAAACTCTGCTAAACTGTAGTACAAGGGGGATTATCTAGTATAGGAAAGTAAAACAGAGCAAATTTCTTTTGAAACAGAGTTTTGTGCCTTAAAAAAGTAAACCTAAGGTAGTTTTAAATTCAGAATAGGAATTTCTGAGACCATTCAGAAGTGCTATAACACACGCGTATTGTTTTCGGCAATATTTTGGTTATACATTTTACAGTTTAATGCTATAGTTTCAGTGACTTAGAAATGTCCTGCTGACCTAAAGTGTTGAACAGTAGCAAAAGAGCAAGAAATGGGTCATAACTGGGGTGATAAAAGAATACAGTGGAAACAATAGAGCTCAGATGACAGAAAGTTCTAAAGCTGGTACAATTGCTAGAGTTGCTTGACTTTCTCTTGCCTTCCTAGGTTTTCCATTGGCTTCTCTTTCTGCCTTCTGAGTAAGCAATGAAGCTGAATGAGCATTTGCATAATATCCTTTATGATACTAACAGTAGAATATGTCTAGATAACACTCTCAAGAGGTCTAGTCTTGTGGAGGATGAACACATTGATTATTCCCTCCATGAAATGAATTTGGAATGGGTCTTAGGGACCCCTTAGAACATCACCTGAGGCCCCTGTAGCCCACTTTATGGAGACAGCATTGATTCTCAAACTTCACCTCAGATCAGAAGTAGCTTTACTATGAAGTTAATGAAGGTTGAGCTTTAAGACCACTCACTAGTGCAGGCTCTTGACAGTACTGGGAGTAAGTTCTAGGCTGCAAATAGGAAGCATTTTTTGTAAATATTTATGGTAAATTTCCTAAAGGATCTCAGAAGACAGAGGCATAAATCTCTTCTAATGTTCTAGTTACTTGTTGGGATTTCTTCTTCCATTTCTTTTCCCATTCTAAATAAATACTCTAACTAAATAATTTTCCCATTAATTTTTATTTGTAACCTTGGATACTTTTCTTAAAGAGAACTCCTCAAATTATGTAACCTTCAGTATGCATAAACTCTGGACCTGTTCTTGAGCTAATCGACACGTTCACTGCTCAAATTAAATAATTGACCTCCGTCACTAGAGTCTATTATAAGATGCTACCTGACTGAGCACAGAGTTGTGTAATATGAATTCAGCATTTGAATGTTTAAGGATATTCTGCAAAGAGCATTGAGATGTTTATAGCTTCTCACCAATAGAACCAGACTGGACAATTCTGGTTCCATGAGTAAAATAGTGGACTGGGGGAACCAGAAGACCTGGTCCTCCTCACACACTTGCCATTAAGTACCTGTACCACCTTGGGAAACTCAGTATCTCTACCCTCGTTATGCTCATCTGTAGACAGAAGGTGAAGTAGAGAGGGGACAAGACCCTTGGTACTCAAAGTGTTGTTCCAGGAAGCATTCTGGAAATGCAGAATCTCAAGCCTCAACCCAGACCCCCTGAATCAGAACCAAGATCCCCAGGAGATTCATATTCACATTACTGTTAGAGAAGTACAAGCACTGAAATGGTTACCCTTCCAGGTCTGAAATTTGTACACCATGCTAGATAGAAGGATACATAGAAGTTCACGGAAATTTTCAGGGAAAAAAAATGTAAAATTAAACTTTCGCTCAATTTTATCCTCTCATCACAATATCTCACCCCCAGCCACTCCCAAATTTCCCTTTATCCTCAAGCCCAGTCCCATTTGGCCAATCACCCATATTGTTTGATTTCTTTAATTTCTTAGGATAAATTCACAGGTGAATTTAAGTTTTGTTCAACCATTGTGATCTTTTACAGTTGCCATTCAAAAACTTTGAACACCCAGGAAAAAAAACATCAAATGAAAATGCTATACTGTTTTTAATTCACAGTGATTTTCTGTAAAAACCAAAATATAGCTTATAATTCAGCTCATAAACATTTCCCCCATGTCCTTTAAAACTCTTCTCCCTCCCTCTTTTATTTTTTTCATAATCATATCTCCACTCACAGCAGGAAAATTACATCAAAATGCTCTCATATGCCTCATATTAGACCAAGCGAACTTTGGGAGGTAGAATGTTCGAAGGTATGACCCAAGTTTGCTGGAATTGAGATACAGCTGCCCAGTGACAAGCCCTTTTTAAACGCTAACTTTACTCTACAAGGCCACTGGGATGCATTTGGGTTAAATAATTCTGTTAAGCATAGGGACTGTGCATTTACAAGAAGGTTTTAAAGAAAATGTAAACCTGCAAAACATTATACTTCTTGTTTATGCAACGAACAGGCGCTTACCTGCATAGGTAACGATTCTTGCATTACATGCAAATAGGCTTAGAGCTAATTTGAGAGCCGTAATCAGTATATACATTGGAAAACTTTGATCCCTAAGGAGGAAAAGGGCCGTCATCAATAAACTTGGTTCTGACTTGCATTAGTCATGGATTCAGAGACTCGTGAGCTCAGATTCCAGTAAGTACCTGTAAAACAGGAGAAAAGCCATTTGACATTTCAACACTGGAAAACATTTGCGTGAGAAACTTTTTCATAAAGAGAAGATCAATCCCCCTTCCACTGACTAAAGACAAAATTAATTACCACAGTTGGCAGAAGATAAATGGTTCCAATGTACAGAATTGTGTAATTATAGCAGCTGCAGAGCTGGAAGCCAGCTCCTAACTTTGAACCTCAACCCCGACTTGACATTTCTCCCCACCTTCAGTGTTGCTACCAGAAGCATGTTGAAAGCCCCCCCATCTTTCTTCCATAATTACATGCTGGGGTTCAGAAGTAATCACTGGCTCCATTGCCTACACGAAACCTTATCATCCTCCGGCTTGCAAAAGGTATGCTGTATCATCTTTTGAAGTGTTGAAATCTCTAGAGAGAAAAATTTATTGGGGGAAAGTTACTGTTATGGCAACAAAATTAATTCTGCCACAACATGTCAAATTAACCACCCTCCTAAGGACTAGAGTCAGAGCCAAGTTCAGAAATGGACAAATATTCAGTATCAATTTCTTAAATGTCACCCTAGGTTTGAGTAAAGCTAAGGTAAACATCACAGTTTATCTCAACATTCTAATGTTTGCGCCAGAACAACCCTGGCTGGAAAACAAGAGGTTAAGAAGAAGAAAAACAAAAAAAATGTCAAATCCTTGTTTTCCCCTCCCCCTTTTTCAAACAGCAAAGGAGGTTGTCAGTTAGGCTCTGTGGAGCTTTTGGTTCTCCCTTTGAAGCCAAGAGGAACGTTTTTAATCTCATCTTTAATTTTAATCCTTTAAAATATGTAAGTGATTTAGAAATGTACAAGTTAAATTTGGCAGAAGACCCTACTGGTAGAAGTAAAGCCATTTCTTTCAACTTCACCACGATAAAGGAGTTCAAAGCTGGCCACCTAAACTATCTAGATACCTCAGCCACAAGCTGCAGTCTACTGATTTTAAAAGATCCCCTTATCAAAAACGTTTAGAAGTGGTGACAAGGTCACCATCAAAGAAACAACCTCATGCTTGAAAATCTATTCACAATTTGACAATTTTTAGAATAAGTTTTTCCTATTCAAAGGGAATCGCATCTGTTCAGAGTCAAACATTTGCAAGTTGCTACATCTAGGAGCTCAGATCACTCAATTTTGATGTACAGCAGCATACTTGAGATTTTCAGAGGACTTATATCAATTAAAAGAAGATAGGGTTTGAACAGTTGTGGCATACTTATTCCTGATACTGGTTGTTTCCATTACTGTTTCTACATAAAAAATAAGTAGCTAAATCTCTCCATACTTAGTGGTGTCAAACAACCAGCACTTTATTGTGCTCGCAAATTTTGTAAGAATTAAGGAAAGGGTGCATTAGCTGCACCTTGCCTCTTCTCTGTGATATCTTGGCAGTCAACGGGGAGGCTACAAGTACCTGACCAGATGGGGACTGGAGTCATATGGTGGTCCATTCACACGTGTCTGTGGTTGATGCTGGTTGTCAGCGGGAGCCTCCACTGGAGCTGTTGATCAGAACACCCACATGTAGCCTTTCCATGGGCTTATTAGGCTTCCTCCCAATATGGTGGCTGGATTTTAAGTCATAGTCCCAAGAGACAGGAAGTTGAAGCTGCCAGTTTCTTAAGGTCTGGCCCTAGAAACTGACATGGCCGCATTCATGCTACTGATCAAGCAGTCAGAGTCCAGACTCAAGGTGATATATACCACACCTGGAGTCATGCCAAGAATTTGTGGACCACAGCAATATATTAATTCCCTCATCAAAGGTATAATTGTTGGCATTTACTTCAGACTTCTTGTGCCCACTCCAATTAATTTTGTCTCTTTAATTCATATTCAATTTCTCATTGCCCACAAGTTTCCATAAAACTATGGCTGTTTCCTCTTACACTATCCTCACTACGATTCTACTGCCTCACTATCCACCTAGCTCACAATCTGATATCATATCTTTGCAGTAACCTAGTGGACAGCAGTCATTAAGCAGGGAAGAAGTAGTATTTGTTGGATGAGAAGAAAAAATAATATGGGTACACTAAGCAAGAAACAGAAGAGAAAGTGGTAAGAGATTGGATATAAGGACTTTCCATTGTTGCTAAGATCCAACATAAAGAAATGATTCCAGAGACTTTTGGAGATAAACCAGTACAAATGTAGTTCATCTCTAAGTGTTAATTTCTTATAAATTTGAGTGACAATTGGGCTCAAGTTGTCATTGCCCATTTTCACAGAGTGAAAATATTGAAAACTTTTTATGGCAATAATATAGAAATAGAAACAAAATTCTAAAGATGTGATTTTCAAATGGAATTTTTCACCCAATAGAAACTGGTAAAAAGTGTTTAACATAACATGCATTTTCTTCAATGGAAATGTATCACATTTGCTCAATATACCACTAATCACTCAGAACAAAAAGACTGTAAATTGGAAACAAAATTTTTAATGCACAGTTATGAATGACTGCAGCAGCCACATAAACCTTACCTATTACATTTAATTGGTTTTAATGCTTTCTGTTTCACCTTTGTTTTTGTTTGGGGAAGTTTAATTATTCTTCTTATTGCACAATTATCAAGAAAACACTTCACTTGCAAACTTTGGGAAAATTGGGCATAGGACTTTTAAGCTGACCTACTCTGTATTATGCAATATAATCACCATTTAATATATGTTCTATGATCTAGATTTAAATTTCCAGACTGGTGTTTCTTTTGAATGTGATAACGAGTAAGTTATTATACAAGCAGCTCAACTTTGCATGGGTTATATTTTGGGGCAATAACCTAAGACTTTGGATTTAAGGAGAAATTCTCAGTAACACCTGAGATTCTATGAACACCTGTCTGTTAGATTTGTAGTGTACAAGAAAGTAAATCAAGACATCAAGTATTGTGATAGTTTTTGGAAAAGGAGAGGGAAATCGGGACACTATCTTCCAGGACTGGATAAGCCAGAAAGCCAAATATCCATAACACAATATGAAATCACTACATTGAGACAGTTTAACAAACTCTCTAGAAACATTGTAATCTAGAAATAATCAGTTTTAACCTTCACTTTGTAGAAATCGAGTATCTTGAGAAATTAACGTCCTTTCTGGAGGGAAAGAGAAGCTTGGGCTGATTGAAGGTCTGTGTGCTATTTGTTCCACCAGCAAACACTAGATCCATTGGAGATTTGGCTGCCCCTGTGGTTTTAAAAACTTTTTGTGGAGTCTAGAAGGAGGTGATTCCAGGGATGAATGAAAAACAAATTGATCTTTCAGTTAAAGTATGTCCCTGAAATATCCTAAGGGTGGAGAGCCTTGGAAGTAGACAGATGTCAGAGTGAATGGCCCTGTAGGGTCCAGCATTAGGAACTGTGCATGAACTCAAAGCCTGAGGCCTCCATTCAGTAGCAGATTGCCCCATTCTCTTTGAGTGGGAAATGGCCACAATGTGTAGGTCAATGAGATGATTCTGCAGTTGGTCATCCCACAGAGAAAGAGGAAGTCAGGACAAAAGGATCAGGGCCATAGAGATACATCAAGACAAAGACTTCCTCACAAACCAGGGTGAGGGTTGCATTATGCTATTAAAGCTAAATACAGGAAAATGGGAGAGAGAATAAAGCAAGCTATTGGGGGAGGGGGGGTGACAGTTCAGGTACTTTTGCTGTACCTTCATTATGTCCTTACCCCTGGATGTTGAACACATACAGGATCCTTCAGGTAGACTCGTTCAGAAGGTCCCCAGGGATATTCAGAAAAGGTCTTCAGACCTCTGTTTATTAATGCTTAGTACCTAATTGATGTCACTTAGTCCATTGGTTTTATAGGATGAGGACCCTGGATTTTAGATCACCAGTGCAGACTTCCTCCTAAGATCTAATCTCATATTTTCAACTGCCTAATCAAAATCTCCACTGGATGCCCAAAAGGCATCTTGAAATCAACATTTCTGGAAGCAATGCAGTGGGGACTCCTTCGCCTGAGGTCAGAGCTCCAAAAGACAAAGTCCTATTGGATGCAGATTAGTAGGTTCCTCACCCTCAATCAAAGACTTCTAGGCCAATCCAGAGTTTCCAAACTCTGCTCACTAACTTGCTTCCAGATGTCAAGACTGCTCACAAGTAGTCACTGTGATTGCCTCCATACCTTTAGACTCCAGCTAACGTTTGAAGGACAGGCTGACCTTTAGACTGCCCTGAATTTGAGAAGGGAGAAAACACTCCCACATCTCTTTCATATAGGATTAAGAAGGCAATTGTATTGGTCACACCCACCATGTATATGAACAATCCAAGTGATAAAATATGAGATAGCACAGTCATAATAAATACTGTGGCAATGAATTCCCGTAAGTATGCATATGTGTGACCATGTGCTAACATACATGCTGAAGCAATGGCTAATGTCCAGTAAAGCTGAGAAATATCCCAGCTGCTGCTGGGCAAACATGGAAAATTGCTCCTTGAAGTAGTAATCCTTAAAATGTTTATAGAACCACAAACCTTTTAGATAAAGGGATGGAAAATACTGGATACTCTTTCCAGAATAACATACATATACTTACGCTTGGAAATTTCTCACATACTTTTAAGGGTTTCTGAAAGGGCGGGCCTACACCGGCCGACTCCATCTTGTTTTGTGTCCTTCACCTAGACCACGCCTCCACCCCTTGAGTAACCTCCCGCTCACCCATTCAAACTTCCTGGTCAAAACACGCCCAGCGACCTGCGTAACAGGACTCTGACCCTTCCCCAGCCAGTCAGCTGAGGCCACAGCCATTACCTCACCAACTGCCCCTAGGCCCCAATAAAACCTTTGTCCTTTTGAAGCTCGCTCTCTCCCTGGTATCTCACCACTGCCTCGGTGCAGGTAGGGGATTGAGCTCGAGCTAGCTCGAATAAAGGCTCTTCTGCTTTTGCATCGGACTCGGCTCCCTGGTGGTCTTTGGGGATCACGAATTCTGGGCATAACATTTCATGAACTCCTAAAGGTCTAAGGTCCAAGTCAAGGGCTTAGTGAGTTTAATTAGCATGAGTATGCAAGAGCAAGGGAGGGAGGGAGGAAAGGAGAGAGGGAGGGAGGAGGAATCAAGAAATGGTGTGTTCAGTGATTCTTAGCATGTTTCTTTCAGGCCTGTGCATTGGATTTAGAATGTTATCAGGATATAGTAAAGTACTCATAGTCCCTGTCCTCAAGCACATGATCTAAATGAATCTATAACTTTGAGGCACCTGGGTGGCTCAGTCAGTTAAGTGTCTGACTCTTGATTTTGGCTCATGCCATGATCCCATGGGTCATGAGATCAAGCATCAAGCCCTGAGTCATGCTTACACTGGGCATGGGTTAAGATTCTCTCCCTCTCCCTCTGCCCCTTCCCCACTTGTCCACACACGTTCTCTCTCTCTCTCTCTCTCTCTCTCTCTCTCTCTCTCTCTCATAAATAAATAAATAAATAAATAAGTTAGCAACGCATAAAACTATTAGAAAGTAATATAAGAGAGTTTAAGGTCAATTGCTAAGAAATTTTACACAAATATAAAAAGAGTAGCCCAAATTAGTTAGGTTGAAAATAAAAAAGTTATATGGATGAGGTGGAATTTCAGCCAAGCTTACAGTACTGATATCAAGCAGAAAAACAGCATAAACAGACTTGAGAAACTATATTTAAACTAGTCTGATTAACATGGGAGAGTTATGTTGGAGAGTCAAGGAAAAAAAGTTACATGTGGAGAAAGGAGAAAGGTTCTGGGAAAATTTACTTAAAATGCACTCAATATGTCACAGTGTTGGTAACTCCAGCAGGCTCTTGAGCCCAAAAATAAATTGCAAAGCAGTGTGAGAAGAGAAATGTGGTTTTAAAAGCACTGAATCCTGAGTCATGGGACCTGAATTCTATTTCTAAGTCAGCCACTTACTGGTGGTGGGTATGGGTTTGGCCATTTGTAAGTCTCAGTTTCTCAGTAATGATGATAATAAAATACACTTTGCATAGTTTAATGAAGATTAAATAGCATAATTAATCAATTAATGAACACTATATAAGTTCTGTATAAATTTATATAGCAGCTCTATGTAAGTGTAAAGCAGCATTTTTTGGCTAGGGGCATGCACACAACATTTTATTACATGTAATTTTTTATTCAGATATAATTAACCTACAACATCATGTATGTTTTCGGTGTACGATGTGCTGATTGGATACATTTACAGGATGTAATTTTGGATATTTCAATATGATCACCACTAACTAATATGATCAGCACTAACGAACACCTCCATCTGTATTCTTAACATTACTTCCGAACTCTGTAAGTAAGGTTAGCGCGGCCGTCGTAACCACCATGGAGCGGTGTGGGGAGAGACTGAAATCAGATTAGTCACGAAATTAAAGCAGAAATCCAAATATGAGAAGCTGGGGGGTGTGAAACAACATGAATACAAGAGCTGAGTATAGTTACCTGGAGAACGTTGATACCCCTGACCTAAAAAGTAGCATCTGAGGGAAGAGAAACTAGACGCCACTAGAGACCCGGGTTTATCTGCATTTCTTATTCACCAGACAGCTGCAGTATCTCTAGTTAGTACATCCATGTTCTTGGAAAGCAGCAAGGGAAAGGGCAAAAGAGGGAAAAGAGGCATTGGAGCTGAGAAAAAGCCAAAGCTTCTCTGGAAGACCGCCCCTTTAAACTTTCACTCATACTTTATTATCCAGAATGGTGGCACTGGGCCATCCCTGGCTGGAATGTGACTTCAGAGAAAGGAATTGTGGGTAAAGGTGGGGGTAAACAGTCATTAGGGGTTGCCTCGAGCCTGCCCTTGAAGGACTTTTGAGAATATTAAATGCAATATCTAAAGTGCCTATCGTATTGTCTATAGGACAGTAGAGTAGCTTCTCGATAATATGCATTCCTAGTACTATTAAACGAAACTATATGAGTGCCTATCAAGTAGCAGGCAGTTGCTGCATCCTGGAAAGCAATAATTGAATAAAGTATGACTTCTGAATGATTTCAATTCTAGACCTCGAAGAAATGGTGGCTTGGAAACCAAGTGAAAATGTGTCCTGTGTAACTAGAGAGTTGGGCAAGGAAACCGTGATTTTTTTTTTTTTTAATGAATATCACAGGGCCGTTTAAAGCCGAACTAGGAGATAATTATTATAAAAATAAAAAACGGGAACTCCTAGGATTAATGTTTAAAAAACATTAAAGGATAAGCAGAAGAGATTGGCCAAAGCCGGGAGGAGCAAACTTTAATAATGTTACGAAAGTCAAGAAAAGAACATGTTTTAGTTAAGAAGTTGCAGCTTACTTACCAAATTTCACAGAGACGTCAGCAACAGAACAAAAGAAATATTGAGCAAAAATAACTTCATGGATGACTGCATTTCAGCAAAATTCGGGGTGTGCAAGTCACATTTTAAGGAATTAAAGAAACAGGATTGTTTGAGGACAGACCCAGGGAGTTAAGGACATTTATTTAAGACTGTAGAACAACAGGGGTGCCTGGGTGGCTCAGTCGGTTAAGCGTCCAACTTCAGCTCAGGTCATGAATTCCTGGTTCGTGGTTCCAGCCCCGCATCGGGCTCTGTGCTGACAGCTCAGAGCCTGGAGCCTACTTCGGATTCTGTGTCTCCCTCTCTCTCTGTTCCTCCCCTGCTTGCTCTCTCTCTCTCTCTCTCTCTCAAAAATAAATAAACATTATTAAAAAAAAGATTGTAGAACAACAAGAGGTCAAGGGAAAATGAAATCCCATCGTGGCTAGATGAGGCAGCCTGTCAAGTGAAGAACTTTTTAAGAAAGGAAAGCCCAAGTGTGCTTGAGGGCAAGGATGAAGGCAAGTCTTTCTTGGAATAAGAAAGTCTTAAAATGTGGTAAAGGAAACAAATGAGCCTCAGAATAAAATGTCTCAAAATAAAAACTGGGCAAAACTTAGCATATATGAGGGGGGCAAGTGCCACTGTGGACAGGATGCGGTAAGATCTTAGCACTGAGCCAGGGACGGTTGGGAGAAGGTTACAGTGGATCCCTGCTGAGATGAAGGTTGGCTTGGGAGAAAGAGAAAAAAATGAAAGCAGGTTTGGAATGAGGCCTAAGGAGAAAGCAACAAGGACTCAAAGGGGATAAGAAGAAGAAGTTCCAAGAAGCAGCAAGTGCCAAACTGCAGCGTGAGGCACATCCTCTTGGAAACAGAATTTAAAGTCACAGGATACCCTGGGAATTGTTTCTTTGTTTCTAGTAATCTAAAGAGAGGCATGAGTAGAGTAATTTCTGGAATTATTTTAGATGGGGGCTTGATACTGAAGGCTCATTAAAAAACAAGAGACTTTAGGAATCTAGACGGATGGGTAAGAAGCATCAAAGCTTGAGGTTACCAAAGTGTTCAGGTGGGAGAAGGTGACATAGTCAAAGGAAGTGAAAAGGTGGGCAAAATGAGAGGGGATGTCGGTCATGAGGATGAGAGACAGACACCGAGAAGCAGGTTCAGTGGAGGGGAACAGAGGGAGAATGGCAGACCAAGACTCTGTGCTTGTGAAGAGCCCAGAGCTGGAATACTGTGTGCAGTCCCAGAGTTATGGCACCTGTACAGGAAAGCTGAATGCCAGAATGTTGAAACTGGGAATTCATAGCACTTGATGAACTGACAGTAAGAACGCCAGTGTCACTGAGAAAGATGGAAAGTAAACACACTCATGTGCTCGTAACGACTGACAGCCTGAGTTCCGGACGGGACCCAACTTTGCCTCCTAGCTATACCACTTAAACAACCACTTAACTGCTGTTTGTCTTTGCACAAGTTATTCAACCCCAGTACATTTCATTCCCCTCCATTACAGCATGGAAATAATAACAGCAGACCTCTAAAGGATGGGAATAAATGAAGGAAGGAAGGCATGCAAAGTGTTTAGTAGCACATCAGCACAGAGCAATTGCTTGGTAAATGTTAGGAATATCCTTAGGAATATAAAAACCAAATGTGGGAAGCCCTACAGGGCAGCAGTGATAATCTTCAGTGGGTAGAGACACTTGAGGGACTTTGAAAGATAAGGAATGTGGGGGGAAAGGGCAGGATTCTGGTGGGATCTTTGAAGAAGCTGGGACTCCATTGAAAATGGTGGAGGGAAAGGCAAGTGTCTGTTAAGACATGAGGACAAAGAAACAACAATGAGAAATAGGCTTAAGAGAAGTGGAATTTTTCTGATATTTAGAAGGGACTTCTTAAGTCACAATAAAAAAGAAGGAAAAGAAAGAAGAAGAAGGAGGAGGAGGAGGAGGAGGGGG
>NW_026057581.1:18821800-18829300 GCF_023721935.1 Panthera uncia
AGAAGAAGAAGAAGAAGAAGAGGAAGAAGGAGGAGGAGGAGGAGGGGGAGGGGGAGGAGGGGGAGAAGAAGAAGAAGAAAGAGGAAGAGGACGAGGGGAGGAGAAGGAGAAGGAGACAAAGAGGAAGAAGGAGGAGGAGGAGAAGGAGGAGAAGGAGGAGGAGGAGAAGAAGGAGAGGGAGAAGGAGAAGGAGAAGGAGAAGGAGAAGAAAGGAGAAGGAGAAGGAGAAGGAGAAGGAGAAGGAGAAAGAAAAAGAGACGAGCCCAAGGAGAGTGGAGGAATGTACAAAGTAGAGATGAGCACGAAAATCTTAGCTGTTACAGGCACTGGAAAGGATGAGAAATTTCTACCTCTTCTCACCATCAAGACCTACCAAATGTATCCACTTTTAAAAAAGAGGGAGAAGCTTCTGTTTCTGAAAAACCCAGAGCCTGAGTGTTTGTGTTCTGTTATCCCAAGAGCCAAGAACATAAAGTCAGAAAGAAAGATCATGTAGGACATCATCACATATGTGCTCACTAAAGCCAAATAAGCTTTCACAGAAGAACTTGGTCCTTGTAACTAGAAAAACATTACATAGAGCATTTTATGTGGCTTTTTCTCCTCCTGGCATTATTTTTCCATCATGGTGCTCAGACCCCAAATATGTTTAGATCGTCATGGTTTAACATTAATGAGATAATTTGATCTTGACCTAATGGCACAGATTGTTTTCCACACAAAAATATTGCTTATAGAAGTAGTAATATTCTGCTGAAATGCAGACAGATGAAAATATCTACCTACAGACATAAATATAGGAAGAATCATGGGGCACCTGGGTGGCACAGCTGATTGAGCATCCGACTCTTGATTTCAGCTCAAGGTCATGATCCCACGGTTTGTGAGTCTGAGCCCTGTGTTGGGCTCTGCACTGACAGTGTGGAGCCTGCCTGGGATTCTCTCTCTCATTCTCTCTCTGCCCCTCTCCTGACTGCGCATGCGCTCTCTGACTCTCTCTCTCTCCTCTCTCAAAAATAAGTAAATAGACATTTTTAAAAAATAGGAAGAATCTATCTGAACCATTCCCAATATTGACTTCTCAACTCTAGCTACAAATTCATCTATTTCTATTTTCCTTGAGAGTTCTCACACCACCCCTCTATGTGCTTCTTCACTTTTAGATTTTACTGGGCTATAGAACTTTAATTTTTCTATTAATTCACTGCCCATCCCAAACCAGAAGTTGCCATATGTCGTATGCTGCATTACAACGGTGTGTGTAAGTTTATGTTGGAAGACTGGGGGTGGTGGGGTGATCTACCTTTAGGCCATATTATTTCCATATAAAACCTAATACCATTTCAATAAGTGAAAATCACAGCCTTTAACACAAAACCAGTTATTTTAAAAAAAGATTTGCCATAAGCAAAATGCTGAGGCTTAAACTGACTGCACAAATGGAAGAGAATGGAAGTTCAGGTCACCAAAACACTACGGCTCTACGCTTTCCCATGATCTGTTATATTCCTGGATTTCCCCATATTCTTCTTTACATGTTTCATAAAAAATCACTTTCAGGTTTATGGCAAATGGAGCATAAAGTGAGCAGTTTTTTTTTTTTTTTAATGAGTTACATGGAAGAAAGAACAGCAACTAAGATTTTTGTGATTACTGTGATAGACTTCCAGTAGGAAGTATTTAGTTTATCTGCACATAGAAAATGAATATTAAAATATTCATACCCCCAAGGCTACCAGAAAAAGCAGATAACAGCTGTTGGTCTAAAATGTGGTTTCATTATGCAGAGATTGGAATAAGCTTGTAATTATGAATTAGAGCGAGAGCAGTTGAAAAAAAAATGTTGAGTAGGTTTCTAACCCCAACATTTAAAATCAGTTTTTTGTTAAGAAATAAAGGAAGTGTTTATTTCCCTCAATAAGCTTTCAAGTTGTATCAGCAATAACAGACTTGCTTTTGCTCACCTCAAAGAGAAATGTGCAATAAATCCACATAAATTTCAGAATAATCTTTTTTTTTATAAAGCAGGTTCACATACCTTGTCATGAGTCCATATTCCAAACTACCAAAACCCTAATTTAATATTTCTTTTAGATCTAAGGACATAGCAAATACAAGGAAACAAGGTTTTAAAATATTATTTTGTTTAATAGCACAAATTACGAGATTTTTACCAACATTTATTCTTCTTGGACATGTTACCATGCCAGCGAAGAAAGCATTCTTTAATTTGTTACAATATCAGGTGAACAAAATAAAGTATTGTAAATAGTCTTATTTCAAAATTTACTGCAATTAGGAATACCTTTTAAATTGCATTCTAATGGAAAAAAATTAAATAATATCTTTTCCAACTGTTCAATTAATCCACTGAGAATTGTGACTTTAGTTTGAACCAATTTATTTTAAGAAATTTAACCCCCCCCCACATAATGCATAAAGTAAATTATATAAAACAATATACAAATAATATTTCCTTCTTCCCCCATCTCACTGCTTCTCCATTACAATCTGTTCAGAAGCTGAATAGGTTATTACTGAAAAAAAAAAAAAAGATAAAAGAAAGGTATTTGAACAATATGAAGAGTGACTAAGAGAAGCTTTTGCA
This sequence comes from Panthera uncia, assembly GCF_023721935.1. NCBI lineage: Eukaryota > Metazoa > Chordata > Mammalia > Carnivora > Felidae > Panthera > Panthera uncia. Next base: position 18,824,409 of record NW_026057581.1, read on the forward strand.
CTAATGCAACACATTTCATTAAGAAATATGAAGCATTTTCAACAATATTTTCTGAAATTAAGAATTATCATCCTTTCTTAAAAGTGAAGATGAAAAATGGAAATTACGTATTAGACCCGAGATGGACAATAGTTAAGCATTACAGAAAAACATAAAAAACGGGAAACTTTGGGGGTTCCTGGGTGGCTCAGTTAGTTAAGCATCCAACTCTTGACTTCAGCTCAGGTCGTGATTTCAGGGTCTTGAGATCAGGCTCATGTGGGGCTCCGTGCTGAGCATAGAGCCTGCTTGGGATTCCCTCTCTCCCTCTCTCTCTCTCTCTCTGCCCCTTCCCCCTCTGAAAAAAGGGGAAACTTTGCTTCCATTATTTGCCGTGATTTGAACTTTTGGCTAAATTACGTGCATCTGGGTACAACGAACGACATCCCCGTGCTACTTTTTTCCTTTCAATACCAACGCTCTTCGTATCTAACTCTAAGATGTGCTTAGAAAGCAAAAGGGAAAACACGCAGCCTCTGTCCTCCGGCCTCCACCTCCTGAGTCGGATGGAGGTGAGAAAGTACAGCGGACCACACGGGGGGATGGTGAAGTGAATGAAGAGGATCCAGAGTACGCTTTTCCTGATGAGCTCTGAGTAACTGTAGAACTACTGAATCACTACTGAATCACCATATCGGACACTCGAAACTAATATAACACTGTATGTTAACTATACTGAAATTAAAATAAAAAAATCTTCAAGAAATTTAGAAAGAAAGAATAGGAGACGGCACACAGAAAGTCTGAAACACTTCCTTGAACACTAGCCAGCATTCTGGGGTTCCAGCAACATGTGCAAATAAAGGACAGAACAGAAAACAATGATCAGGATACTTTTTTTTTTTAATTCAGAATCATTATCATTAATATTTTAACTTTTTTTTTTTAATTTATTTTTGAGAGACAGAGAGAGAGAGCATGAGCAGGAGAAGGGCAGGGAGAGAGGGAGACACAGAATCCCAAGCAGGCCCTAGGCTCCAGCTGTCAGTGTAAAGCCCAATGTGGGGTCAAACCCGGAAACCATGAGATCATGACCTGAGCCGAAGTGAGAAGCTTATCTCGCTGAGCCACCCAGGCACCTCCGGAATCATTGGTTTAAAATAATATTAATATTATTATTAATATTAACAACTGAAATGGAAGAGAAGTAAAAGAGAAGAAATTCATCTTTATTATACTTTATATTTGACACCTTTAATGTCTCTCTCTGTCTCAAAAATAAATAAACGTAAAAAAAAAAACTAAAAAAAAAAATGAAAAGGGGCGCCTGGGTGGCTCAGTCGGTTGGGCATCCGACTTTGGCTCAGGTCATGATCTCGCAGTCTGTGAGTTCGAGCCCCACATCGGGCTCTGTGCTCAGAGCCTGGAGCATGTTTCCGATTCTGTGTCTCCCTCTCTCTCTGACCCTCCCCCATTCATGCTCTGTCTCTCTCTGTCTCAAAAATGAATAAACGTTAAAAAACAATTAAAAAAGAAAACTTACATGGAGAAGTACACTTGCTCTGTTTCTGTGGGAGCATGTCAGAAGACAAAATACAAACCACACAACAGCAAAAATCCCCCACTCTCCCTTGAGCTCCATTAATAAGTTCAGTCATTTAGTGTAGACAAACAGGACTGTAAATCCCTTCCCTAAACAAATGGCAAATGGGAAAACACGTTGACCTGCAATATTGAAAGTAGCCAGTTACCAACATATTGGCAGACAACAATACCTTGCTCATCACAAAGATAACTTTCTTTTCTTAACAAGAATAAGGAGAAATCTTCAAAAGTGAAATCGATTGAAGAGCGCCTGTGTGGCCCAGTAGGTCTGGCATCTGACTTCAGCTCAGGTCATGATCTCACAGTTTGTGAGTTTGAGCCCCGTGTCAGGCTCTGTGCTGACACCTTCAGAGCCTGGAACCTACTTCGGATTCTGTGTCTCCCTCTCTCTCTGCCCCTCCCCCGCTCATGCTCTGTCTCTCACTGTCTCAAAAGTAAATAAACATTAAAAAATTTTTTTAAAAAGTGAGATCAATTGAAAATCTGCTCTCACGTGCATTCTAATAAAGAAGATATAATACAAAAATTAGAATCTAAATCTTTTTTTGATCTAAAAACTTTTATAAATGATTTACCAGAAAACATAAAACACAAAACGGATACACCCCTTTTCCCAAAAGCAAAGTAAACAGCAAATAGTTAACATAAGTGAATAAGTTAACATTTTTACTGTTTACATTCATTAGAGAGCCTAACTGATATTTCCATTAATTTAAGAATAGTATTGAATAGCATTAGAAGTATTTTTAAAAATTCCAAGTTATATCGTGCTGCTATTTTTTTGAAGATATAACATTAGTATAAAGGTAATAGAGAACATTAAGAGAAATATGGGACATTTGGAAAAAAATCAATATTTATATCTCCTCCTGAATGTCACAATAATTTTATGACAAAATAGAACTCTATTCTTTTTGGCAGTTTTATTTAATTTTTGAAGGAAAATGGCCATAAAAATACCTTGAGGAGTAATAACAGTATCAAACCCAGAGATCCTAATAAGATTTGATATTTTTGAAAATACCATACAAATATTAATTAATGCACATAAAACATAAGTAAGGAAGCACTATCATTGCCCTCTGACTAACCAACAGTGTGGCCAAGGTTAGTCTCAGGACTTGGGCTGGGATCATCTGCCTTCACTAGCACATAATTTCACAACGCCAGGAAGAATCAGAAGAAAGAAGACATACCTCACATTCCAGTTGCTGCAAAACTTTTGAAAGGGTTCATCCGAGAGGTTTTGACTTGTGTTTATCCTCTGAATCTCCCCCATTTATATTAATTGAACACCTTTCTTGGGAGATAGCACTCCACTGTACAGACATCCTGCACTCTTTTAATTGAGCCCCTTTGGGGGAAAGTATCGTTTAAATATAACAATATATTCAGAACCCTAAAATAATTTGATCTATAATAAATTCTTAAGCAAGGGAGGAAGACCAGCCTGGGGACCCAGGGAGGGGAAGATTGCCAGGTACGAAGTCAGAGATTCACAAGGAAGTTAGAAGCTCCTTCCCTGGAGACTTTTAAAAATAGAATAGACAGCCCTCAACATACAGTGGTGTAGGAGGCCCCATTATACTTTGTTATTAGAGAACTTCACTATAGGTTTCCTTAGGCTTGATTAAAAAAAAAAAAAAAGTGGGAGGAGGGCCAGAGAAAGCCACCTGATGTGAGGAAAATCAGTTTAAGAAATGCCTTTGATGGTGAACTACGTCTGCTCCTTTTAATATGAATTCTCTGATTTTTACACATGATTTTGATGATAAAGTCTTAAATGGATTTAAATTCTAATATCTGTTTGATTGCACCGCTTTACATTTTTATCTACATTTTATATTACTATTGTGTTCACTGCATATTGTGCTATTTCGGGAACCTCAGTACATTCAAGGTCAAGAAGAAATTGAAAGTCGTTATTTTACTTTTTATCTTCCCTTAACCCCATGGTTCTCAATATAATTGCCTGTATATGGAGACACACACCCATATACACATATGATTTAATAATAGCTTTTCAGGGAAAACTAATAACAGTTTAAGTATGTAGAATCTTCTACTAATTAATAAACTATGGGAACATCAATAAAAAATTTAACACACCCTTCTTCTTCAGTTCATGATTCAAGATATCATGAACAAATCCATTAGGAATCCTTTTCTCAGTTAAAAAAGAAAAGAAGAAAAATTCATCTTAATCCAATATCTGTATGTACACAGAGCATCATAGTGGCATGCCCACATGTCATTACTCTTGCTCAAGACTTGGGCCACTTTGCAATTTGAGTTTGAGGCCTTCTGAAGACTACTGAAATTCCTTTTGCATTCTCTATTTGGTTAAACTCATCGCTTCTTTTTTTTCATCGGATTACAATGCAAATAACACAACTAATCTCTCGGCTACCCGGATGTAGCATCTACCGCAAGACTAAATTTGCAGATACATACACTATGCTAAGCACATCATAATATAATTTTGTACCGAGGAGTTAACAACATTTTTTTACCCTAATTGTAAATTCATCTATATTTTTAAGAAAATTAATCCTCATTTTTAAGAAAGGTTAATTGAGAACCTAGAACATGTTAATTCTACACTTTATTTTTGTTAAGTTTATTTATTTGGAGAGAGAGAGAGAGAGAGAGAGAGAGAGAGAGAACAAGTGGGGGTGGGGCAGAGAGAGAGGAGAGAAACAATCCCAAACAAGCTTGTGCTGCCAGCGCGGAGCCTGGCTCGGGGCTTGAACTCACAAAATGTGAGGTTGTGATCTGAGCTGAAATCAAGAGTTGGACGCCTAACCAGCTGAGCCACCCAGGCATCCCTAATTTTACACTTTAATAAGGAGTTTTCAGTAACGTTCCGAGCTTTTCAATGCATCACGTTGGGCTGAGATATTTATCCGTTGTATTAGTTTTCTACTGCTGCTGTTGATGACTTAAAACCACACATTTGTTATCTGGATGCTGGCGATCAGAAGCCTGGCATGGTTTTCACTGGACTGAAAATCGAGGTGTTGGTAGGGCTGGCATTCTTCTGTGAAGGCTCCAGGGAAGAATCGGTTTCTCTGCTATTTTCCAATTTTTAGAGACTACCACATTCCTTGGCTCCTGACCCCTTCCTTCGTCTTCAAATCTAACAATGGCAACTGGAGTCCTCAGATCTTACACTGCTTCACTCTGACCTATTTTTCTGTTAAGAACCCTTGTGATTATGTTGCAATTACTTGGACAATATGGGATAATATTTTCGCTTACAGCCAGCTGATTATCAACATTAATTCCATCTGAGACTTGAATTGCTC
>NW_026057581.1:18834300-18845354 GCF_023721935.1 Panthera uncia
TTGAGTTCAAAAGCAGATGCCGTGTTGGCCTAGCTACACTGTGCTCAGAAGTTTGTGGAGAACGGGCTTTTAGTAAAACTGAACCCATTTTAGAATAGCCATGATGACAAAAATAAATAAATAAATAAAAGAGACAGACTAGAACATCCAAGAGTATTAAATTCATGTACAAGTCTGTTGGAGGAATTATAAAAATCTACTGTCTGATTCGTAGAGATCATTCAACCAATCTTCTCACCCTTGGGTGAGGAGAAAAGGAGCTTTAAGCACACAGTAGGTATATAAATAAAGCTGACCTAAAAGGACCAGTGTATGGGAGGCAAAACAGCAAACAGCGATAGCGTCTCAATGCAGCTTTAAGGCTCGTACATGTCAGGCCTAGAGCAGCCATCCCCCTTGATAGGAAGGGACCACTAATGTGCCAAGGTAGCTCAGGAAATGGGTGTGACACAGGAAACAATGGTTACAGTATGTTCGAAGTCTTAAATAGACTTACAGAGAAAGATAAATGAGACATATGGGCAATTCTATGAACATAGAAAATAGAAATGTCAGCATACATTTTAGTGAGAACTTTTGCGTGGAATTGGTACCATCCTTTGCTGTTCTGCCTTTTGAGGACATCTAGAGTCAGAAAAGTTTCCCATAAATGAGGACTTAAATAGAAGAAAATAAATAGCGTCAGTCTCTCTGCTGGTCAGGTTTGGAAAACAAGTACAAATGAAGAATGGCATTGCTTGAGGCCGGGGAGGTGTGGCGAGTTTGTTTTTGGCTTTACAGTTTTTACGTATTTACTTTTATTTTTTTGTTTGTTTCTTTTAAGCTTTTATTTAAATACCATGTAGTTAACATACAGTGTAACATTCGCTGGAGGAGTCGAATTAGTGATTCATCATTTGTATATACCACCCGGTGCTCATCACAAGTGCCCTCCTTAATCCCCATCACCCATTTAACCCATCCCCCCGCCCACCTCCCGTCCAGCAACCCTTGTTCTCGAGAGCTAAGAGTTTGTTTTATGATTTGCCTCTCTCTCTTTTTTTTTCATTATATTCATCTGTTTAGTTTCTTCAATTCCACATGAGTGAAGTCATATGGTATTTGTCTTTCTCTGACTGACTTATTTTGCTTAGCATAATACATTTTAGTTCCATCCCCGTTGTTGCACATGACAAGATTTCATTCTTTTTGTGGCTGAGTAATAGTCCATTCCATTGTATATATACAAAGGAAGATATACATACATACATATATATATATATATATATACGACCACCTCATCTTTATCCATTCATCAGTCGATGATCACTTGTGTTCTTTCCATAATTAGGCTATTGCTGATAATGCTGCTATAAACATTGAGGTGCATGTGTCCCTTCAAATCAGTATTTTTATATCCTTTGGTAAACACCTACTAGTGCAATTGCTGGATTCTAGGGTAGTTCTTTTTTTAGTTTCTTGAGGAAACTCCATACTGTTTTCCAGAGTAGTTGCACCAGTTGGCATTCCCACAAACAACGCAAGAGGATTCCCCTTTCTCCACATCACCCCAACATTTGTTTTCTCATTGTGGTTTTGATTTGTATTTCCCAGATGAGTGGTGTTGAGCAGCTTTTCATGTGCCTGTTAGACATCAGAATGTCTTCTTTGGAAAAGTGTCTATTCATGACTTCTGCCCATTTCTTCACTGGATTATTTGTGGGTGTTGACCTGGATAATTTTTATAGATTTGGGATAATAACCCTTTATCTGATATGTCATTTGCAAATGTCTTCTCTCATTCTGAAAGTTGCATTTTGGTTTTGTTGATTGTTTTCTTTGCTGTGCAGAAGTTTTTTATCTTGATGAAGTCCCATTAGTTCATTTTTGCCTTTGTTTCCCTTGCCTCTGGAGACATATCCAGTTGCTAGGGCTGATTCAAAGAAATCACTGCCTGTGTTCTCCTTTTGGATTTTGATGGCTTTCTGTCTCACATTTAGGGTCTTTTATCCATTTTGAATTTATTTTTGTGTACCGTGTAAGAAAGTAGACTAGTTTCACTCCTTGCATGTTGCTCTCCAGTTTTCCCTACACCAATTTGATGAAGAGACTTGTCTTTTAAACTATTCAGTAATACTACAGACCAGGAACTGTATAATAATCTCATTTGATAGAACTACTTTGCAAGATAGAGATTTTTTTTTTTAATTTTATGTTGTTGGGCTAAGAATACACAACATGAGATATACCATCTTAGAGAAACTTTTTAAATATAGGGGCACCTGGGTGGCTCAGTTGGTTAAGCATCCAACTTTGGCTCAGGTCATGATCTCATGGTTCATGAGTTTTTGAGTTCAAGTCCCACATCAGATTGTCTGCTGTCAGCACAGAGCCCACTTCAGATGCTCTGTCCCCCCCTCTCTGCCCCTCCCATTGTCATTCTCTCTCTCTCTCTCTTTCTCTCTCTCCCTCTCTCAAAAATAAATAAACATTAAACAAATGTTTTTCAAGTATTGTTAGCTATAGGTACAATGTTATACAGTAGATCTCAGAAACTTTTTAATCTTGCTTAACTGAAACTTTATTCTAGTTGAATAACCACGTTTGATTTCCAACTCTGCCTCAGTCCCTAGAAACCACCATTCTACTCTATGATTCTATATATTTGACTATGCTAGATACCTTGCATAAGTGAATTATGCAGTATGTGTCCATCTGAGATTGGCTTACTTCACTTAGGATAATGTCCTCAAGGTTTATCAATGTGGTGACCTATAATAGGATTCCATCCTCTTTAATGGCTGAATAATATTCCATTGTACACATATACCATATTTTTTTCATCTATTCATCTGTGGATTGACATTAAGTTGCTTCTACATTTCAGCTATGAACAGTATCTCTTCAATATCCTGATGTCAATTCTTTTGGGTAAACACTCAGAAGTGGAATTACTATATAATATGGCAGAACTTTTTTTGATTTTTTATTTTTTTTAATGTTTATTTATTTTTTGAGAGAGAGAGAGATACAGAGACAGACACAGAGACAGAGTGTGAGCAGGAGAAGGACAGAGAGAGGGGGAGACACAGAATCTGAAGCAGGCTCCAGGCTCTGAGCTATCAGCACAGAGCCCGCCGTGGAACTCGAACTCACGAATGGCGAGATAGTGACCTGAGCCAAAGTCTGACACTTACCGACTGAGCCACCCAGGCACCCCCATATGGCAGTTCTATTTTTAATGTTTTGAGGCACCTACCTACTGTTTTCTATAGTGACTGCACCATTTTGCATTCCTACCCATGGTATACAAAAGCTCCAATTTCTCCATATCCTTGCCAACATTTCTTTTTCTTTTTCTTTTTTTTTTTTTTTTGGCTGGGGAGGAGGGTAGAGGGATAGGCATAAGGTAATATCTCTTTGTGGTTTTGATTTGCATTTGCCTGATGATTAGTGACTCTAAGCATCTTTTCATATACTTTTTGGCCATTTGTGAATCTTCTTTGGAGAAATGTCCATTCAAGTGTTTAGCCCACTGACAGAGTGAAGGAGTAGCCTGTGGAATGGGAGAAAACATTTGTAAACCATATATCTGACAGGTGTCAAGTTACAAAATATGTAAGGAACTCCTGCAATTCAATACCAACAACAACAACAAAGAAACTAATAAGTCAACTTAAATATGGCAAGGTTTTAGAGTTTAAAAACTTTACTGTGTCCAACTCAGTAGTTACTGGCTTGAGGGGCTATTGTTAGTGCAAAAGAGACAGTAACATTAAAGTGTTCATGCTCAGAGAATCAGGTGCTATTTTCCTCACCCACAGAAGCCTCCTCACCCATGCCCACATCTAAGGAATCTTAGCAACACCCAAGGATTTCTTCCTTGAATTAATCCAGATGCAGCTCATAAATGTACATTATCACATGACGTTTTCCCATACCATGAAATCTATGTTTATAAATAAACAGAGGAAGGGCTTTCTCATTGATATAATGTGGCCATAAATCTGCAAGTTAAATACTGGAAAAATAAATAAATAATGTAAAAGATTTTAACTTTTAAATTGTATATTACCTTTGGAATGAGGACTGTCATAATTCTGGTACCACTATTCTGGGGTGGCCTCTATTAGTCTTGGCAGCTTGAAGTTTTTAGAAACGGAGCTAATGTCGTGAATAAGTTGAGCCTCAAGACGTTAAGTGCCAACTGCTCAATACAAATATGTATTCTCTCTGCTTTTTCAGTTGTCTCACTCTTTTCCCTATAATTTTAATAAGCCCATTCACTTTGTCATCAAAAGTAGTTAACGTGATACAATCACAGGGACATTGACTTCTCCCCTCCTCCTGAATAAATACCATAGCAATGAAACTTCTAAGTACTAGATACCAAATATATGATAATTTGTATGATGGGGAAGAGCCTACCAGGTCCAGAACTATGTCAAGAAAGAAGGATTTTAAATTTAAAAAACTTGTTTATTTTACCCTGTGCCAATCTATAAATATTAGAATTTGGAGGAATGGATACCTTCATAAGGGCTATCATCTTGTTTGCTGAAAAGGTTATTTTCCAAATCTGGAAAATTTTTTTTTAATTTTTTTTAACATCTATTTATTTTTGAGACAGAGAGAGACAGAGCATGAACGGGGGAAGGGCAGAGAGAGAGGGAGACACAGAATCTGAAACAGGCTCCAGGCTCTGAGCTGTCAGCACAGAGCCCGACACGGGGCTTGAACTCATGGTCTGCGAGATCATGACCTGAGCCGAAGTCTGCCACTTAACCGACTGAGCCACCCAGGTGTCCCTGGAAGATTTTTGACAATCAGATGTGAAGTTGGTAAAGGCCTAAGCTCCTAACATACATTATTAGATATGATATAATGTATGAAGAAAATAATAAATATTGACCAACATCCTCTCTTCTAAGCCCATGTCAATGATAGATAAAATATAAAAACAAACAAAAACAAAAACACAAAAAGGCACATAATGGCTCAAAATCATCTCTGTAGAGTAAAGCCAGAAGGCAGCCCAGTGGAGAGCAGGACTGAAGCCACTCAGCTTCAGCATAAAGAAAAGCAAGGGGGCCAAGAGATGGGTGCCTGCACAAAATTGAGAAACACGATGGGGCCACTATGGATTGAGGAACAGAGCTCACCTTATGGCTCGAGGCGAAATCCTGGGATAGAATATCCCTTGCTACGAAAAGGAAGCTGAATCAAAAATTAGCTGCTGACCTCTGGTTTAGACTGTGTCTTTGGTGGCGGAGGACAAGATCACCTCCTCAAGCAGAGCTAGTGCTAAACCAACGCTGCTTTGGTGACTGGATCAGTGATATCTCTACCCACCACGGGGAAGAGCTCCAGAGTGACACCGTAAGGCCAAGTTCTGGAATTGGAGACTGGAATGCTGGAAAAGCTGGAAAGAAGCATCCCACTAGTCAGAGCATCCCACCACACAAAGAAGAATTAGGAAAGAAAAAGAGATTGAGAGGGAGGGGTGGGAGGAGAAGTGACACAAATAACCAAATCACCTTCCATTCAAAATAAATCTGTGACTAAAATATCAAAACACACGATGAGGAATTCTAATACTGAGAAAGTCAACCAAGTTAATCAATAGCATCAAAACATGAATGCATGTGAAAAACTTCGTCTTCATAGTCCAACAAAGACTTTAATTAGATTAGGACAATGAATGGAGTGTCAACATCCATTTAAAAGAAGAAACGGTGGCAATAATAAAATATAGGGAGAAATAGGTGATTGAGAAATAGATGATTTGAAAATGAAAAATAAAGACAGTTTGGACAACAAAGATTTCAAAATTAAACATTTCAAAATTAAAGATTTCAAATGGCAAAATAACTGGACCGAACTGGACACACCTGAAGAAAGAATGTATGAGTTGATAAATGGTACTAAAGCATTTGGCTAGAGTATGCCCCTCCCCCAAAAAAACACCAGAAACAACAAATTTTGAAGAATTTTTAAGAGATATTAAACGACAATTTTATGGAATAATAATTTAAATTTTTTTAATGTTTATTTATCCTTGAGAGAGAGAGACAGAATGTGAGCAGGGGACGGGCAGAGAGAGGGAGACACAGAATCTGAAGCAGGCTCCAGGCTCTGAGGTGTCAGCACAGAGCCCAACACAGGGCTTGAACCCACAAACTACGACATCATGACCTGAGCTGAAGCCGGACGCCCAACTGACTGAGCCACCCAGGCGCCCCATATGGAATAAAAATTAAAAAAAAAATACGTTAGACCTGGGATCAGAAGTGCATTTAGGGGCACCTGACTGGCTGAATTGGATGGTTAAGCGTCCAAATCTTGATATCTGCTCAGTTCATGATCTCACGGTTTGTGAGTTCCAGCCCTGCATCAGGCCCCACACTAGTAGTGTGGAGCCTGCTTGGGATTCTCTCTCTTCCTCTCTCTCTGCCCCTTCCCCCCTAAAAAATTTTGAAAATTAAAAATTAAAAAAAAGAAGTGCACTTAGAGAGTCAAGGAAGATAAATATAAATCCACTAGAATACTGTAGTGAACCTACAGAAAATAAGAGAAAAAGCAAAATCCCATATGCTATCAGAGAGAAGATACACTACAAAGAAATAGCAAGTTGGCTTTGTATCAACAACAAATGCCAGGAAACAATAGGATAGTATCCTCAAATGCTGCTGGAAAATAATTGTCAGGATATGTTTAATAGATGAGTCTTACTCAAAATGAGCCCCCTGTGCAGCATTGGTGGTATAGTGGTGACCATAGCTGCCTTCCAAAATGAGCCTCAAATAAGTCATTTTAGACATATAAAAAGAAATCTACCACCCATAGACCTTCAGTACTAATGGATACTCCAAAGCCAAGTTAATACAGATAAAGAAATGTATGTAAGGAACAAAGATGAGGACAAATTTTGACAGAATAAGCTGGCAAGGAGCACCTGCGTGGCTCAGTTGGTTAAGCGTCAGACTCTTGAGACTCTTGATTTCAGCTCAGGTGATGATCTCCTGGTCATGAGATCTAGCTCTGCTGGGTGTTGAGCTTGTTTAAGATTCTCTCTCCTACGGGGCTCCCTCCACCCCTCCCCAATTCACGCACAAGCGCATGAGCTCTCTCTCTCTCTCTCTCTCTCTCTCTCACTCTTTCTCTCTCTCAAAAAAAAAGAAAAAAAGCTGGCAAGTTTGATAAATAATATACTCTAATATAGAATCATGATATCTGTTTATACTTTTAAAATAAAAAAAAAAAAAAGACTCTTAAAAGCAGTAGAAAATGGGAGAGGTTTGCTTAACAGATCACCAAAATACTCTAAGGTCCTTTTTTGGGTTTGAGAAATAATTAAAACTATTGAGTAAGTTTGGAATTTGTTAAAAGATTTCATGGCTAAGTGCATGTGTTAAAAATTGAAGATAATTAATAAACTTAAACAATAAAAATAGTTAAAAAAATACAGATGCAACTAATAGCTTTCAATTATTACAGGATGAGGACAAAAGAAAACATAAAAACTTTATCAAACTAACATGAGTCAGAAAAAGGAGAGGAGAATAGACAAAGAATATAAAATGAAAGAAATTCAAACACAGAAATAATTAGGATTAAGGTAAACAAAGACAATTCATTTACTATTAGATCAGATTAAATATTTAAAACTCAACTTAAAATCAAAAAGACTTTAAAAAATATAGGACTAGAAAAAGATCTATCAGGTAAATCCTAATTAATTCTAATTAACTATAACTACTAATTCTTTTTTTAAGTTTATTTATTCTGAGAGAGAGAGAACACAAGTGGGAGAGGGGGAGAGAGAGGGAGAGAGAGAATCCCAAGCAGGCTTCATTCTGTCAGTGCAAAACCTGACCCCGGGCTTGAACCCACAAACTGCGAGATCATGAGCTGAATGGCCAACCAACTGAGCCACACAGATGCCCCTATAACTAGTAATTCTAATACCTCTTATCACCAGATTATAAAATCATTGAAGTATAATTCATTGTTAAGAAAACATTAATCTAAAATAAATAATACTACATGTTTTATGCATTTAACAATGTGACTTTGAAAAATATAAAGCAAAAGTTAACAAAATTATGAGGGGAAAAATACAACAACAAAATCAGAGTGGGATATTTTAGTATATTTCTGTCAGAAGCAGAGAAAAAAAATTAAGAATATAGAGGATGGAGTTATAAATAAATTAAGAATAAAATTATAAATATTTATACTATATAATTTATCTGTAATAAAAATGTATATATATACATTAAACTTAAATAAATTCTGAACTAATCATAAAAATATACATTATTATCAAATTCACATGGAGCATTTACAGAACATATGACTCATTCAGTTGGTCATAAATTAAGATATAAATTTAGAAAAACAATATCACAGAGATCATATTCTCTGACAAAGAAACATAAAATGGAATTCAGCACTGAGAAAACAAAGGTTTCTATACTTGGAAATTTAAACAAGCACATTTAAATAACTCCTTAGTTTAAAAAGTAAATAACAATGGAAATTATAAAATATTTCCAACTTGAAATAAATGAAACCAAACAATGGAAGTACTTATTTAAACAACTATGAAATTCAGCTAAAGTAATACCTAGTAATAAATTAATACTTCAAAAATACTTACTTAAAAAGGAAAAAGAAATAAGAATGAAGACTGAGGAAAAAGAGGAAAGCATTTTTCAATTCAAAAGCTAAAAAAAGCATACTAATGTAAAACTGAAAAACCTAACAATAAAATAATACATACTGTGTAAGTCAAAATGAATGTAACAGAAAACCAATAAGCAGGAAATCATCCACAAAACTGTTAGCTGCCTAGTACAAATGTGATACCAAATCAGAAGGATAACACAAGAGAAGAAGGTAATAAATCAACATCATCATACACAAGCAGAAATGGAAAAATTCAAAATGAAGTTTTAGCCAATCGACTTCAGCAGCATGCAATATGGACTACACACACCTACACACATGTGTATAGTATGATGAGGAGAAGATCGATTTTAAAATCAGAGAGGGAGGGAGCCAAAACTTAAGAGACTCTTAGAAACTGAGAACAAACTGAAGGTTGATGGGGGGTGGGAGGGAGGGGTGGATGAGTGATGGGCATCGAGGAGGGCACCTGTTGGGATGAGCACTGGGTGTTGTATGGAAACCAATTTAACAATAAATTTCATATTTAAAAAATAAAATTTAAAAAAATCAGAGAAAGCTGAGTTTGTGTCCTGCACTCTCTATCTATTAGGTAAGTTCCCTTGGTATTTAGTGTTTCTGGTGTTTATTTTGTTAACATGATTTCAGTAGACAGTGTCAACATAGCTACAACCAAAACAGTTCTTAATTTACCCAATATGATGAAAATTAAAACTTTAATTGAAAGGTTTTAACTGAGAAAATGTCACCTTTGAAGCTATTTATCTGCCCTGAAAAATGCTAATGCTGTAATGGTTTTGTTGACTTCAGGTAAATATCACCAAAATATATATATTTTTAAGTATAAACACATCTCAAGGTTGGCAACTGAATACTATTTTTTAGTTTTGTTTGTTTTGTTTTACAGCTAAAAAACATGATTTCTTGGTGGTTTTGTCTTGGTGGTTAAACATGAAAACAATGCTCATTTCTTGACTTTTCCTATTGTGAGCTCTCCTGGCCTTCCTGGTGGAGGGTCCGAACCACACACAGTGTACTAACTCATAAACTGTAGGCACTACATCCATCCAAAAGTTACATCATTCAGAGATGTATGGTGTCTGCTCCCACCTGCCTGAATTTTCATGGAAGTCCTGCTCTCGTAACCTGAGGAAGGCAAGTAGGACATAGAGCCGTTGTCCTTCCATCCCAGACCCCCAAAATGCAGCCACCTTCCTCATCTCATCACCGGAGTCCATGTTACCACCCTGGAAGACACCATAGTGATCATAATCAACCATGTTGGAAATTTGAAAGCCACAAATTTAGTGGCTTGAGTGCCAGAGAAAATCGCCATTAATGAACATATCAATAAAAGCAGGTTGATTCCCAGCCAGCTGCCAACAGTAGACATCTTGGCACTATGCCTGTAGCCAACCCCTGCAATAGTGTCCCTCCACCTGCTAGTGGAAAATGGACTACTAACAATTACCAGACCAAATGTGCCATAGCATGCCTTTCCAAGCAAATTTCAACAGGTATTAATTTGTTCTGTTAAAATGTTGCCACGTTAACCCTCATACCTAGGGACCCTGAAGAAAGTTGGCAGTTGTTTCCTAGGTAGTCTGAGAGCTACAGCCCGGAATTTCCCCTGAACTTTTCCTGTAGCCTAGCTTCCTTCCACCAGAGATGACCTTGCACTTTACTTACTTATTCATGTAAGAATGCCAGACCATCTCTCAGGCACCTGAATACACATGGGGTGGAGAGAAAGCTGGAGTTTCTCCTTCAGAGGGGTAAGGTCCTTAAGGCCACTCTTTGTCCCTCCCTGAGATGTGCTGAACTTAGGTTTCCTCTTGGAACAAGTGTAGCAATTAATAATGTGGACCTGTCTTGTCTAATGACAAAAGTCAGACTTGTCACCATTATCACATGATGTGTTTAGGGATCAACATGAACCTATTATACATCATAAATAGTCAAGTATACGAAACGTTCTATGGCTTACTTAGAATTGTATAAGAAAAAAACATATTCTCCTCTACACATTATTGCTTTATCTTCAATCACTTTCTTATTTTACTCTTTTTTTACTTCCCCCAAAAAACTATTGATTGAATTAAATCCAAACATAATAAAGTAACAATGTAGTGAATATTAATGCAGAAGCCACAATATTCTAGAAGAGAGGATGCTTTTGTTTCTCAGGATTTTCTTATTGTGGTGATAGGCACGGTGATGGTTGCAATCATTTTAGTAGCTTGGAGAGAAAAAAAGGAGATAAAATAAATGGCCTTGTTGGGCTTCTAAAAAAATAAAATTAATATAATCAATGTAATCATGGTGATGGCCATATTTTGAAAGAGAGTCTTTCCCAGTATATATACTGGGAAAGACTCTCTTTC
>NW_026057581.1:18845454-18910223 GCF_023721935.1 Panthera uncia
GCTTTGTGCTTAACTTTTTAAAAATGTTTAATTTTTATCTTTCCAAAAAGAAATCTTATAATCAGGTAAATGCAAAAATGCCAAAAATTAACAATTGCCTATCTGACCAGATAAGGAGTGTTTTATTCCATTTTTAATTGCCTCCAGGGAGGAAGTTTCTTTGTAAAATGTAATCAGCTCCCAATCATGGATGAACCTATCTTAGATATATTAGGGTAACATTTAAAAACAGAGAATCAGAAACAGAGGGGCTCAAAGGAATCAATACTCTGCCACCTGCTCTTAAGAGCTTTCCTAGATGCAGAGCATCTATGGATGGTTTCTGGAAGGATGATTCTAGCAAGCACATGTTGGAGCAAAACGTACCAGGGTGTGTGTGTGTGTGTGTGTGTGTGTGTGTGTGTTAAGATGAAAAAGTATTCTCTAATTACTCTACTGTAGTAAGTAAAAGAAAGCTTCAAAGAAATAGTGAAGGATGCTGGCAGACAGCCAAAAATATTTAACGGTTAGCAGGACAAGTGGAGTCTTGCTGCCTTATTCTTAATCATGGTTAGAGAACTCTGCTCTCTTCCGATCACTGTGAACCCTCCCGGTTTGTACATCATTTCCTCTTCCATGCGTAGGACACCAGGCAAGCAAGCATCACCCAGACCCAGGCTCTGTCCTGATGCAGGGGATCTACGGAAATGCAACTTCAGCTGAGGGTTTCCTTTTGAATTGGTCACGGTCACGCTATTCAAATAGGAAGAAATCTGCATCCCATTAGACATTTTCCTCCTGCGTTAATAGTCAGAAAAATTAATTATATCTTGTACCCATTCCTATTATTGGTTATTTTGTTTGTTTGTTTGTTTCCCCTGGTTGGGAAATGTTCTCAAAGGGCCGTGCCTGGATAACAGCATGTAGAGTCCATTCCATTAAGTGGTGACAAAAGAGAAGGGAGCGGGCAGATTTGCAATCCTATCCTTGGAGGGAGAGGAAGGTGGCAACAGAAAAGGAGAGCAAAACTTTTGACATCTGGGGTACCACGAGCAGCCAATTCAATAAAATGGAATTGCAGAAAACCAACCCTGTGCTTTTGAAACATTTCAAATAGATCACAATGCGCTCCCTGTTGTAATCCTGTCCTGAGCTGGCTGGGACCGCCTTTCTCTTGGACTGAAAAGCTGAATCAAACTTCCGGTCTAAAAACCACGTGGGTGCTCCTGGACCGTCTGAGACTCGAAACCTTTCAACGGAAGTATGCACACAATGACCCTGGGTTTCTCACAACCGTTTGGACAGAATCAAGTAACCACATGAGTTGCAGAGATCCAGTTTTGTTTGTTTTTTTTTTTAAGTTTATTTATTTATTGTAGGGAGACAGAGACAGAGACAGCCTGAGAGGAGAGGGGGCAGAGAGAGAGAGAGAGACAGAGAGAGAATCCCAAGCAGGCTTCCCTGCTGCCAGCTTCAGAGCCCCCCAAGGTTGGAACCCACCAACCAGATCATGACGTGACTTAAACCAACTGAAACACCCGAGCACCCCTAGGGACCCAGGTTTAAAAAAAAAAAAAAAATGTGCCACTGCCTTTGGCAATCTAACTAGTTCACTTCCAAAGCACACGTTTTATTATTTCGCTTTCAGAGATTGCATGAATTATAAAATGTTAGGGCTAGTGGCAGCCTTACATAGCATCCAATTAAATTTCTTAAATTTCCAGATTAGGAAACTAAGCCCAAGGATATTAAATGACTAAATTCAAGGTGACAACCAACCAGCGACAGAGTGGGCCACAATCAGTTTTTTTATACATATATAAAAAACTGGTAAAGCAAATATATATTTTCTTCCAAAGCTAATGCTCTATTTTCCAGATTTGACAGAAATGTGACATGCTCTACATAGCTGAAATTCAACAATAT
Source organism: Panthera uncia (assembly GCF_023721935.1). Lineage (NCBI taxonomy): Eukaryota > Metazoa > Chordata > Mammalia > Carnivora > Felidae > Panthera > Panthera uncia. The sequence goes on from NW_026057581.1 coordinate 18,847,360, forward strand.
GTTGTTCTGTGTTCATTTGCTATATTTATGTATTTATACATGTATTTCACATACTGTTAAAGCAGCAAATGGCATATTTACACAGGTGACTATAAGTCTCAGTCACAGAATAAGACAGAAGGATATTTTGAAGAGCAAGACTTTTTTTCCTTGCAAGATATTGCAAGGTATGAGGTAATTCAGTGCTCTAGGATTCATTATATGTCTCCTTTAAAATTCTGTAAAGTATCAGATAATCATGAGAGAGGCATTATCTCATGACTACTTGAATTTGTTATAAGTACATATAAAAATTAATAGCAGAAGAACAACTAAAAGCACTTTTATGTCTGTGGCTTGAATGAATATAGCACTTTATGGTTTTCGAAGCAGATTTCAGTTTTGTAGCAACTTTTCAAGGAATAGCACTGGCCCTTGGATTCTGGTCTTTTGTCTCTTTGTGATTTTTTTTTTTTTTATTAATAGAAATGTGAAGATGGTCAATTCATGAGGACAGTGTTGGTTTTTCATGTCATTTACAAACACAACCAAAGGGGCATTTCTTATCTTTGGCTATCCAGCCATCCTTCCTCCTGATATCAGTACCTAGATTTTTCTCTCAGTTCATGCGGTTCTGGGCATCTAAACCCCCTCCTCCGAACCCCCACCACCGCCATCCTTACTTTTCTTTCCCACCAGCTAGGTGAAAACATGACCCAGATCCAACCATTAGAGTCTATCTCTTTGTCCACAGGGGTTTGGAGAGAAGCATAGAATGAATTCATTCCAAACTGAACCCTAGAACTTTCATTGGACCTATCATGAAAGAGATTTTCTTCTTCTGGGAGGTCATAAGTTAACAGCTCTGCTCAGAAAGCGGGAAGGCTGGAGGACAAAGGGAGGGAGAGCTGCTGAGCCCCCGGACGGCAGAGCTCAGTTTGGCGGGGAACAAAGGCGCTCGCCAGCGCCATCTTCCCCGCCCATCCCCCAGCCAAAATCCCAAAGGGAACCAGTTCCTGCCAGGGAACTTGCTCGCAAACACCCAACACTGTGCTTCTGCGGAGCCAAACCTCCGGCAGCGGATCGGACTCCCTCCTGCTGCCACAGGGCCCCTCCTGAAGTGGATCACCTAAGGAGAAGCGAGCTAAGCCTGCCCCTCCTGCCCCCGTGCACCTTGCCTACCCACCCCAGCTAATACGCCAGATCCCCAGCACCACAAGCCTGGCAGTGTGCAAGTAGCCCAGACGGGCCACACCACCCCACAGTTAATCCCACCCCTAGGAGAGGGGAAGAGAAGGCACACACCAGTCTGACTGTGGCCCCAGCGGTGGGCGGGGGGCAGACATCAGGTCGGACTGCGGCCCCGCCCACCAACTCCAGTTATACACCACAGCACAGGGGAAGTGCCCTGCAGGTCCTCACCACTCCAGGGACTATCCAAAATGACCAAAGGGAAGAATTCTCTTCAGAAGAATCTCCAGGAAATAACAACAGCTAATGAACTGATCAAAAAGGATTTAAATAATATAACAGAAAGTGAATTTAGAATAATAGTCATAAAATTAATCGCTGGGCTTGAAAACAGTATAGAGGACAGCAGAGAATCTCTTGCTACAGAGATCAAGGGACAAAGGAACAGTCACGAGGAGCTGAAAAGCGCTTTAAACGAAATGCAAAACAAAATGGAAACGACGACAGCTCGGATTGAAGAGGCAGAGGAGAGAATAGGTGAACTAGAAGATAAAGTTATGGAAAAAGAGGAAGCTGAGAGAAAGAGAGATAAAAAAATCTAGGAGTATGAGGGGAAAATTAGAGAACTAAGTGATACACTAAAAAGAAATAATATACGCATAATTGGTATCCCAGAGGAGGAAGAGAGAGGGAAAGGTGCTGAAGGGGTAGTTGAAGAAATTATAGCTGAGAACTTCCCTGAACTGGGGAAGCAAAAAGGCATTGAAATCCAAGAGGCACAGAGAACTCCCTTCAGACGTAACTTGAATCGATCTTCTGCACGACATATCATAGTGAAACTGGCAAAATACAAGGATAAAGAGAAAATTCTGAAAGCGGCAAGGGATAAACATGCCCTCACATATAAAGGGAGACCTATAAGACTCGTGACTGATCTCTCTTTTGAAACTTGGCAGGTCAGAAAGGATTGGCACGATATCTTCAGTGTGCTAAACAGAAAAAATATGCAGCCGGGAATCCTTTAACCAGCAAGTCTGTCATTTAGAATAGAAGGAGAGATAAAGGTCTTCCCAAACAAACAAAAACTGAAGGAATTTGTCACCACTAAACCAGCCCTACAAGAGATCCTAAGGGGGATCCTGTGAGACAAAGTACCAGAGACATCACTACAAGCATAAAACATACAGACATCACAATGACTCTAAACCCATATCTTTCTATAATAACACTGAATGTAAATGGATTAAATGTGCCAACCAAAAGACATAGGGTATCAGAATGGATAAAAAAACAAGACCCATCTATTTGCTGTCTACAAGAGACTCATTTTAGATCTGAGGACACCTTTGGATTGAGAGTGAGGGGATGGAGAACTATTTATCATGCTCCTGGAAGCCAAAAGAAAGCTGGAGTAGCCATACTTATATCAGACAAACTAGACTTTAAATTAAAGGCTGTAACAAGAGATGAAGAAGGGCATTATATAATAATTACAAAGTCTATCCATCAGGAAGAGCTAACAATTATAAATGCCTATGTGCCAAATACCGGAGCCCCCAGATATATAAAACAATTACTCATAAACATAAGCAACCTTATTGATAAGAATGTGGTCATTGCAGGGGACTTTAACACCCCACTTACAGAAATGGATAGATCATCTAGACACACGGTCAATAAAGAAACAAGGGCCCTGAATCATACATTGGATCAGATGGACTTGACAGATATATTTAGAACTCTGCATCCCAAAGCAACAGAATATACTTTCTTCTCGAGTGCACATGGAACATTCTCCAAGATAGATCATATACTGGGTCACAAAACAGCCCTTCATAAGTTTACAAGAATTGAAATTATACCATGCATACTTTCAGACCACAATGCTATGAAGCTTGAAATCAACCACAGGAAAAAGTCTGGAAAACCTCCAAAAGCATGGGAGGTTAAAGAACACCCTACTAACGAATGAGTGGGTCAACCAGGCAATTGGAGAAGAAATTAAAAAATATATGGAAACAAACGAAAATGAAAATACAACAATCCAAACGCTTTGGGACGCAGCGAAGGCAGTCCTGAGAGGAAAATACATTGCAATCCAGGCCTATCTCCAGAAACAAGAAAAATCCCAAATACAAAATCTAACAGCACGCCTAAAGGAAATAGAAGCAGAACAGCAAAGGCAGCCTAAACCCAGCAGAAGAAGAGAAATAATAAAGATCAGAGCAGAAATAAACAATATAGAATCTAAAAAAACTGTAGAGCAGATCAACGAAACCAAGAGTTGGTTTTTTGAAAAAATAAACAAAATTGACAAACCTCTAGCCAGGCTTCTCAAAAAGAAAAGGGAGATGACCCAAATAGATAAAATCATGAATGAAAATGGAATGATTACAACCAATCCCTCAGAGATACAAACAATTATCAGGGAATACTATGAAAAATTATATGCCAACAAATTGGACAACCTGGAAGAAATGGACAAATTCCTAAACACCCACACTCTTCCAAAACTCAATCAGGAGGAAATAGAAAGCTTGAACAGACCCATAACCAGCAAAGAAATTGAATCGGTTATCAAAAATCTCCCAACAAATAAGAGTCCAGGACCAGATGGCTTCCCAGGGGAGTTCTACCAGACGTTTAAAGCAGAGATAATACCTATCCTTCTCAAGCTATTCCAAGAAATAGAAAGGGAAGGAAAACTTCCAGACTCATTCTATGAAGCCAGTATTACTTTGATTCCTAAACCAGACAGAGACCCAGTAAAAACAGAGAACTACAGGCCAATATCCCTGATGAATATAGATGCAAAAATTCTCAACAAGATACTAGCAAATCGAATTCAATGGCATATAAAAAGAATTATTCACCATGATCAAGTGGGATTCATTCCTGGGATGCAGGGCTGGTTCAACATTCGCAAATCAATCAACGTGATACATCACATAAAAAAAAAAGAGAAGAACCATATGATCCCGTCAATCGATGCAGAAAAGGCCTTTGACAAAATCCAGCACCCTTTCTTAATAAAAACCCTTGAGAGGGGCGCCTGGGTGGCACAGTTGGTTAAGCGTCCGACTTCAGCCAGGTCACGATCTCGCAGTCCGTGAGTTCGAGCCCCGCGTCAGGCTCTGGGCTGATGGCTCGGAGCCTGGAGCCTGATTCCGATTCTGTGTCTCCCTCTCTCTCTGCCCCTCCCCCGTTCATGCTCTGTCTCTCTCTGTCCCAAAAATAAATAAAAAAACATTGAAAAAAAAATTTTTTTTTAAATAAATAAAAAATAAAAACCCTTGAGAAAGTCGGGATAGAAGGAACATACTTAAAGATCATAAAAGCCATTTATGAAAATCCCACAGCTAACATCATCCTCAACGGGGAAAAACTGAGAGCTTTTTCCCTGAGATCAGGAACACGACAGGGATGTCCACTCTCACCGCTGTTGTTTAACATAGTGCTGGAAATTCTAGCATCAGCAATCAGACAACAAAAGGAAATCAAATGCATCAGAATTGGCAAAGATGAAGTCAAGCTTTCGCTTTTTGCAGATGACATGATATTATACATGGAAAATCCGATAGACTCCACTAAAAGTCTGCTAGAACTGATACATGAATTCAGCAAAGTTGCAGGATACAAAATCAATGTACAGAAATCAGTTGCATTCTTATACACTAACAATGAAGCAACAGAAAGACAAATAAAGAAACTGATCCCATTCACAATTGCACCAAGAAGCATAAAATACCTAGGAATAAATCTAACCAAAGATGTAAAAGATCTGTGTGCTGAAAACTATAGAAAGCTTATGAAGGAAATTGAAGAAGATATACAGAAATGGAAAGACATTCCCTGCTCATGGATTGGAAGAATAAATATTGTCAAAATGTCAATACTACCCAAAGCTATCTACACATTCAATGCAATCCCAATCAAAATTGCACCAGCATTCTTCTCGAAACTAGAACAAGCAATCCTAAAATTCATATGGAACCACAAAAGGCCCTGAATAGCCAAAGTAATTTTGAAGAAGAAGACCAAGCAGGAGGCATCACAATCCCAGACTTTAGCCTCTACTACAAAGCTGTCATCATCAAGACAGCATGGTATTGGCATAAAAACAGACACATAGACCAATGGAATAGAATAGAAACCCCAGAACTAGACCCACAAACGTATGGCCAACTAATCTTTGACAAAGCAGGAAAGAACATCCAATGGAAAAAAGACAGTCTCTTTAACAAATGGTGCTGGGAGAACTGGACAGCAACATGCAGAAGGTTGAAACTAGACCACTTTCTCACACCATTCACAAAAATAAACTCAAAATGGATAAAGGACCTGAATGTGAGACAGGAAACCATCAAAACCTTAGAGGAGAAAGGAGGAAAAGACCTCTCTGACCTCAGCCGTAGCAATCTCTTACTCGACACATCCCCAAAGGCAAGGGAATTAAAAGCAAAAGTGAATTACTGGGACCTTATGAAGATAAAAAGCTTCTGCACAGCAAAGGAAACAACCAACAAAACTAAAAGGCAACCAACGGAATGGGAAAAGATATTTGCAAATGACATATCGGACAAAGGGCTAGTATCCAAAATCTATAAAGAGCTCACCAAACTCCACACCCGAAAAACAAATAACCCAGTGAAGAAATGGGCAGAAAACATGAATAGACACTTCTCTAAAGAAGACATCTGGATGGCCAACAGGCACATGAAAAGATGTTCAACGTCACTCCTTATCAGGGAAATACAAATCAAAACCACACTCAGATATCACCTCATGCCAGTCAGAGTGGCCAAAATGAACAAATCAGGAGAATATAGATGCTGGCGAGGATGTGGAGAAACAGGAACCCTCTTGCACTGTTGGTGGGAATGCAAATTAGTGCAGCCGCTCTGGAAAGCAGTGTGGAGGTTCCTCAGAAAATTAAAAATAGACCTACCCTATGACCCAGCAATAGCACTGCTAGGAATTTATCCAAGGGATACAGGAGTACTGATGCATAGGGGCACTTGTACCCCAATGTTTATAGCAGCACTCTCAACAATAGCCAAATTATGGAAAGAGCCTAAATGTCCATCAACTGATGAATGGATAAAGAAATTGTGGTTTATATACACGATGGAATACTACGTGGCAATGAGAAAGAATGAAATATGGCCTTTTGTAGCAACGTGGATGGAACTGGAGAGTGTGATGCTAAGTGAAATAAGCCATACAGAGAAAGACAGATACCATATGGTTTCACTCTTATGTGGATCCTGAGAAACTTAACAGAAACCCATGGGGGAGAGGAAGGGAAAAAAAAAAAAGTTAGAGTGGGAGAGACCCAAAGCATAAGAGTAAACTCTTAAAAACTGAGAACAAACTGAGGGTTGATGGGGGGTGGGAGGGAGGGGAGGGGGGGTGATGGGTATTGAGGAGGGCACCTTTTGGGATGAGCACTGGGTGTTGTATGGAAACCAATTTGACAATAAATTTCATATATTTAAAAAAAAAAACAAACAAACATACACAACAAAAGCTGAGCAATATTTCTGATTTCTTCCCGTTAGCAGATTGGTTAGCCCAAACACAAGCAGGAGAGGACAGGCATATCCAAGGTATCTGTGAAGCTGACAAAAAAAAAAAAAAAAAAAAAAAAAAAAAAGTGAAAGGCTTCAGTAATTCAGTCAAATAGGAGGGTTTAGGAACCTTGTTACAGCGCTGATGTCAGGAAATGTGAGTATTTTGACCATATCATATTTTAGGATTTTTTTCCTAAAAGTATATTTGGAGAAAGGTAAGAAGTCAGAAACCTCTAAGTTTATGATTTCAACAAGTCTACAATGTTTTAATGTCTTTAATCGAAGAAACATAGTTATTTTTAATTCTAGTTGTGCATCCAACCAAGTTTCATCTACATCATCTCAAATGCCTGGTAATGGGAAACTTTTTAGTATTCAGGACATTCTTGCTTTCCTTATCCCCTCCCCATCACCATTTGCAGAGTCACCGCTCTGGGATCTCCTATCATAATGTGATTTGATATTATTATGTGTAGCAGCTTGAACGGAGAAATTAGTACACCGCATAGTAAACTTAACAGACATGACTCAGGCATCCTACCACGTTTTTATATTTTGAATATTTCCGAGCACATAAGTTTGAGATAATTCTGAGGTTAATTCTATCAGAAGCCATAAAAAGCAAAAGTGATTTTAAAAAGAAGCTGTCATCTTGCTTTAAATAATTTTAGTTAACAATTATTGCTTATGGAAAGATATTAGTACATTATATTAACATGTAACCGTATCTTATATTTATGTAGCTCTTTCTAGTTTTGAAATGATCCCAATCTGCCCCCCCACCCCAGAGATCCTACAAAATAGGTCCAAGAGATTTAGTCAAAGAGAAAGGTCTCTATCAAATAGGAAGAAGAGGCTCAAACCAGGCAGCTGGTAAATATCAGATTTGGGTGTTTTCAGTTGGTTCATACCTTTGAACTGGATACCAGAAAGCACCCAATTAGAAGCATCTCCTATTTATGTATTGGGTCAGGGTATTCCCTGACTAATCACCAATATCATGAACAAGTGTCCAAACTTGGGTCCAGATATGTCTACTAAAATCTTCCAATGAGGCTTGAAAAGGAGGAAATTAATATAGTAAAGCCAAAAGAATGCTGTAGAGACTAGCTCTGAAATGTTAGTTCCATGAAGGCTACAAAAATGTTGCCTGTCATGGTTCTTCTCCAATACCACAAGTTTATCATGCATATAAACATTGTTCATGAACTGGTTTTCAGTGCATGAACAATTCTATCCAGTTCAATCAGTAAGACCTAGCAAATGTATGGATCTATATGTTACACATACACTATTATGAAACCAGTTAAGCTATGTATAACACAGATACAATTATTTATTATTTTGTTTATTCTTTAGAGAGAGAGGAAGTTCATATGTGACCCAGGGAGAGGGGCAGAGAGAGAGAGAGAGAGAGAGAGAGAGAATCCCAAGCAGGCTCCATGCTTAGTGTGGAGCCTGACACGAGCTCCATGCCACTACCTTGGGATCATGACCTGAGCCCAAATCAAGAGTCGGGTGTTCAACTGACTGAGCCACTCAGGCACCCCAACACAGATACAATTCTTAATGAATACCAAACCTTTCTCACCAGGATCAGGTAAAATGTGGTCATGAGTTGCCAAACACAAGGTCTCAGTTACAGCCTCAATATTCTTATATGTCAACTTGCTTGCTTTTAACTGAACCTCTTTTTCTTTATAAAACCTTTATAAATATACTGGCTATAGAAGCATCCTTTCCATTCTCTAAGAGGCCAAGGAAGTCAGGGTCACATCTTACTTAACCTTGGTTGTCCTAATAGACATAGCCTCATTAACCACACTTAATCTGCTGTCAGTCATCAGATTGCTCTACTCTACTCTGCTACCTGGGTCATGGCAATACCTTTAGTATAGACGTCTCTTTCAAGCCAACGATTCCTTCAGTTTCTTTAAGTGCCCTAGGAGAGACCATTGATTCTGGCTCCATGATTTTGCATGGGTAGAAACAGCTTGAGTAAACCTCTTATTTCCCTTTCCTAAATTTAATGGATTCCATTAAACTTAATGGATTCACACTTTTGAGATACTAATCAATATATTCTCATAATAGTTTGCAAGTCTAACCCACTCTTATTCTTACTCCTTTTCAAGAATTTAGACCATTAAGTATATGTTATTTCCTGCCTCTGAACTTTTTAAAAAACAAAAACAAAAACTCCTGAGACCAATGCTATGAAATCCAGGAAGAAATGTTATAATCACAGCAAAAGATTTGAGTAGAATAAGATTCTACTCTGAGGGGTGCCTGGGTGGCTCAGTCGGTTAAACATCTAACTCTTGATCTCAGTTCCGATCATGATTTCATGGTTCATGCATTTGAGCTCTGCACTTACATCCAGAGCCTGCTTGAGATTCTATGTCTCCCTCTCTCTCTCTCTGCCCCTCCCTAGCTTGTGTGTACATACACTCTCTCTCTTTTTCAAAAATAAATAAACTAAACTTAATAAAATAGATTCTGCTCTGATCCCATATTCACAAATAATAAAATTGGTTTATATGTCTCTACATACATGAGAGAAAGGGAGACAGTTCTCAGGGGAATTGTTAAAGAAGACATTCCAGAAAGAATCCCAGGATCCTTTTCCTTAGGAAGGCAAAACCCCAGAGATGGAAACCCTAACAAATATAGAGTGATGAGATTGGATCAGTCTCTTAGAGAGTTCTGTGACCTAGCATGAGAAGAAACAGCAGAGTAAACCTTTGACCCTAAAAACAGCACAGACTTAAAAGAAAGAGCCCAAGACCCAATGAGACAGGGTAGACAAAGATATCTCAGCCGTGACACCCCCAAATTAATGGCCAAGGGCCATTTCTGCTCACACCCATAGAACTATTTAACGTCTTCAGAGTCATATACGACTCCAGGGAAAAATGAATGTAGGGAAATCCCAAACTAACTGCAATGAACTCTGTTGCCGTGTTGAGACTGGCCCTCAAAATGAAATCAAAATCATTTGTGGAATAGAAGGACTATTGTGTTTCTCATGCACTGTTGGTAGCTGTTGATAAGGATTCATACTCACTGGAAAGACAGGACTTCCCTAAGAAATCAAGAAACAATATGACTAGACTCAATATGAAGAATTTCAATAAAATGTTGCTAAGGCAACAGAACAAAAAACCGGTTCATAAGTTTTAAAGCCTTCTGTTATTTTTTTGTCCCTTCCTACAAGAGTTATATGTGCACATTTTTACGCATGAACCTGATTAATCCACTCAACAAATATTCATTGAGTACTTCTAATGCAGAAGGTGCTAGACATTATAAGAAATGCAGAGAAATATACAACATGCATTCTCTTACCCAATTGAGGACAAGGAGACAAATTAAATGTAATATATTGGCATGCATCAAATAAACCATATAAATGATAAAAGTATTATGAGTTTAGACAACTGAGGGAGGCACCAGTGGGCTGGAATTATCAAGGAAAGCTTCACAGAGAAATGTTTTGCAAACAGCGGATGAAGACACATTGGTAAGAATGAAATCATTTTCGGGAGCTATGACCAAGATTTAAACTGAATAAGATAAAGGAGGCTAGAGTCAGATGCAATAGAGCAGGAAGGGTGGGAGAGTAAATGAAACACTTGTGTCAATGTCACTGAGAGGGAATTCTTGGAAATACTCTAATTAAAATATTTTTTCTTTGACATCTGAAGGTTCATTCCCCTTAGAAATCTTAATCAACTGAACTAGATCACTCCTCTTAACTCACTTTTTTAGTAATGAATCCATAGCCTTGATATGTATCTTTTTAGTGCCCTTTGAGATAACCTTTTCCCTGACATCACCCAGTAATTCTGATAAAGCCAAAGTCCCCTCCCGACATACACACACACTGACACATTCACACAATTCCTTAGCAACTTAGATCTAGATGAAAGTCAGTGTAACACCTTCCACCCTGCATACACACAATAATACTCACAACCATAACCCCTATGGCTCAACCTAGACACCCTTCCAAATCCTTCCCTGTGACTTAAAATGCATCAGTCCTGTTCCCTATCAAAACATATAGTTTCCTAAAGAACTGGTAAAACAAAAAAAGAGGAACACTGGCGTTATTTCTATGAGCATTTTGTGTCTTTGCAAACTCTACGTTCCATGCAAAAGTCTGCTGATACAGTCTGCCCTGTTCCCACGTTGTCTAGTAATTAGAATTCTTCTCAGCAGGAGACAATGCCATGCATCTTGAGCAGAGAAGAGGAAACTGGAAGGATTCCAGAACCTTTGCACTATTGGCTCAACTTGCCCAACTGGTAAACATAATGTTTCTGTCGTTTGCTGGAGGTGATTATATTCAGTCTGAGTTGGAGAAGAATAAGATTTTTTATTATTATTATTCTAAGGCCTTGCAGTATTTTTTTTTCTTAAAACACCAACGAGTCAACCAGCAGAGGAAAACCCTGAGGGTTTACTCATAATACCCAGAGGCAGATCATGCAGGGAAAATGAAGACCTTGACAAAGGATGCGAGGTATTCTCATGCAAAGAAACCAAATCCAATCGGCACATTTCTAAAAGATCCCTACTATGTGCGAGACCAAGATATCACATCAAAATAAGTAGTTAAGAGAAGCAAATATTGACGCGCAGAGACTTGGATTCATTTTAGATTTGTTTGCTGACAGTTGATGGGACACCAAATTGATTCTGGCCATATACATATACAGCCTCAGGTCTGACGTCTTGGAGTCGTTTTATCCCATCATCCCTGGGAACATCACTAGGCGATTTAATAGACTCTGTTCCAGACAAGACAAGTAGTACTCAATACCAGGTTAATGAAATTTTTGTGGTCATTGCCTCTTCATACATCTTTCTACTAAAGAATGTGCGGGTTTTAAACAATCACATAAACCTCTATTCCTTAAGCAACCACAGTAAAATTCTTAAATCGTTTCTGGTAAGTACTTTATCTGTGCAATCCCTTCTAGTCTCTTCGCCATTTTTATAGATGTAATCAATTATTTCAGTCAAGCAAAGTACACTGCCAACTTTCCAGAATTCCTAGCACGATTTTAACTACCAGCTTGGGGTTTTATTCGGTATGAGCATAAAAGTTATTATATTCTAATTGCTTGTGATTGTTACTACATTGAGATTTATTTTTGTTGGTTTTTTTCAAGAGATTGTTAAAATGAGTTTAGTGACTTCATTCTGGTTTTCCTGATTGATTCTATTATTAGGACTGTGGAAGCCTGGGGCCCTTTGGCCTTGCTACACATCTTGAACAATTTTTTAAGCAGTTTGGGTTTGGCAAAACCTATTTTACCAAGAACATTACCCTTTAATTTTTAAAAACCATGTGCATTTTAAGGAAAATGTGACCCATATGTTCCTAATTCCTCTGTACTAAACACATCAAAATGTTTTGTAAGAAACACTTGATTTCCAAGAAGATGTATGAGCCTTCCTCATAAGACCTTTTAACTTATTTTCTTTTAAAACAGGAAGTTGCTTCTGCCAAGAATAAAGTTATTTAGACACCAACTGTTTCAAGAAACTCATGAACTAAATGGACATATTTTACGTTACTCTGGAATATATTTGCTGAATAAAATGGTAGCCAAAAACAAAAACTGAGCTGTGACAGAACCCAATCAAGTAAAAAAAGTTCTTAGAATATATCTATGTTTTCTGAATCTTCATACCCTTGAAATATTTAGTTATAGATTTACTATTTGACAAAAACACCTGCTTCAAAAGAGTCTTTTAGGAATAAGACTGGGGGGTTTGGGGGGTTTTTCATTTTGTTTTTGTTTTCTTAGCTCTGGGGAAGATATTTTAGAATCTTATTTGAATATCTGTTTTCAACATGGTACACATTCACTTCTCCTAGAGAATTTGGAAATTTTAATTCAATTTGTCTTCACCTTCACATTTCTATCTCTAATCCTAACAGTAAGAATAGAAAGAATATTCACAAACCAGCCCAATGTATTTTTCTGCATATATATATACACAAATGAGACTCTTGCAGACAGAACAAACAACCTGTGTTGTTCTGCAGACAGAACAAACAACAGGCCTGTGTCTGGCTGGGTTTCTTAGATATTCCAGTATATTTTGGTTTCCATCTTCTTTGCAAATATCAGATCAGAAGAGAAAAGTAGAAACTGTCTCCATGCCGCAAGCCTGCAAGGATCCACCTGTTTGCCGTCTCCAGGTTAGTTCTCCCCTCCGATCCACCTCATTTTGCAGGACCCTGAAGACAAGGACCTCTGCTCCCACTGGCCATGTTGCTCAAGGCTCTTGAGCCCTTCCATCTCCACCACCACAGCCCCCGGCGGCTGCTGTATTATAACTCCCATCTGCGAGCCAGCCCAACCCTGAGCACTCAGAGACAACCCAACAGATATCACAACAAAGCTATTAAAAGGCAAAATGTTCTGATTTGTAAGTAGCCATACGGTTCGTGCTCAACGATATGAGACGATGGATGTGTTAATTAGCTTGATGGTGGGCATCATTTCACAATGTACAGCTATATCAAATCATCAAATTGTACACCTTATGTATATAAGAGTTTTATTTGTGAATTATGCCTCATGAAAGCTGGGGAAAATGTGAGAAATTATATCATCCGGCTCTGTTGTGAATATAATTTGTTATATGTTAATATTACTGTTTATGCTCTGTTAAAATGTACAGATCAGGAGCACCTCGGTGGCTCAGTCTGTTGAGCGTCTGACTTAGGCTCAGGTCGTGATCTCACCGTTGGTGAATTCGAGCCCCGCGTCAGGCTCTGTGCTGACAGCTCGGAACCTGGAGCCTGCTTCAGATTCTGTGTCTCCCTCTCTCTCTGCCCTTCCCCCGCTCTCTCGCGCTCTCTCTCTCTCTCTCAAAAATAAGTAAACGTTAATTTTTTTTTAATTTTAAATGTGTAGATCAGAAACACAAAAAAGACAACTCGTTGTCATCTTCTCCCAGGCCTCAGTTTCCTCGTCTGTAAAATAGCGTGAGAGGATGGAATAGTTCCTAAGATTATTTCCTGCGCAAACTTTTTATGAACCCAATTCTTAGCACGTGAGCTTTCCTTCCAGCAAACCTGACATTAAAGACGTCAGTGGCGGTTAGTGTTCAGGGCGCACAGTACTTCTTGCTGCAAATATTTACTAGATCCGCCCTGAGTTCCTGCTTCATGCCAGACACTTTGCTAGGATTAAGAATACAAAGAAGAAAGCAGAAAGAAAGAAACAAATTCTGCCTTCATGGGTTTTAGAAGAACTTAGATAAATAAGCATCCAAACAACTGTGACAACGTCTGCTTAGAATTCTCACCGATAAGAAAAAAAAAAAAAGTAGAGGCTGGAAACTCTTCGTATTTAACATGGAGATGTAAAAACAGAGGCTGATGAATGTCAGGGGGTAATTGACAAGGAAGGCGTGGTGTCGGAGAAACTCCAAGTTATCTGATTAGCAGTAAGGAAATTTCACTTATTTTGTACACATCATATACTTTATGTCCTCACTTTCCTCTTCATTTTCAAAATAAAAGGTTTTATCAGTTCTAAAACAGTAACTACAGAGGGATTGAGTTCTATTTGTTTTAAAATTGCCGCTGCTTTAGTTTCAGTGCATATTTCTATGTGATGCTTTTCTTCTAAGTTCTCCAGCACCCCAATGTACTGCATCTGTTGCCAACGAAAATAGAATAGGAGGTCCATCAAACATCTTATGGTCATAAAATTCAAAATATACAGAACCATCTCCAGGCCTGGAAATTAATCTAATAATTTCTTGCGTATCTGTAAAAGAGGCCATTATGAAGCTGGAGGAGGGCCATGGAAACACCCCAGATCGTACTCACATGACAGCAAGAGTGCAGCATAGTGAGGGCATTTAAACAAAATACAACCCTTCAGGGGCGCCTGGGTGGCTCAGTCGGTTAGGCGTCCAACTTCAGTTCAGGTCATGATCTCATGGTTTGTGAGTTAGACCCCCGTGTTGGGCTCTGTGCAGACAGCCCGAAGCCTGCTTCAGATACTGTGTCTCTCTCTTTCTCTCTCTGACCCTCCCCTGCTTGCACTCTGTCTCTCTCAAAAATAAGCAAACATTATAAAAAAAAATCTGTGACCCTTTAATCTTAAAAGACAAGAACAAAGCTAGTCATAATCAAAGTTTTTAAATTGTGAAGAGTAATATTACAAGAATATTCTGATTCTCTTATGATCTTTAAGGATTAAGGCATTTCGTGAAATAAACAACACACAGTGGATTGCCTGTGTTAAGGATTTAAAATAGGAAATGGCAGATCCATCCATAATTTTCTAAGTTAACCTAAATCTTTCTGAATGTACATCATCCACATTTTTAGATTTAAATTATAAACCACAAAAAAAGTGTTACACTTGGGAATAATCTGGTAAGAGTGTTCTTTGCTGTCAGGATTGCTAGGAAGTTCATGTGTTAAGAATACATTCATAAAAAGTTTGTGCAGGAAATCACCTTAGAAATCATTCCACCCTAGGACACCTGGGTGGCTTAGTGAGTTAGGCACCTGACTCTTGATTTCGGCTCAGGTCATGATCTCACAATTTGTGAGTTCAAGTCCTGCATGGGGCTCTGTGCTGGTGGCATGGAGCCTGGTTGGGATTCTCTCCCTCTCTCTCTGCCCCTCCCCTGATCATGTGCACATCCTCTCTCTCTCTCTCTCTCTCTCTCTCTCTCTCTCTCTCTCTCTCTCTCAAAATAAATAAACTTAAAAAAAATCATTCCACCTTCTCACATTCCTTTACAAATGAGGAAACTGAGGCCTGGAGAAGATGAAAATGAGTTGTGTGTTTTGTGTTTTGTGTTTTGAGTTGTGAAAATGAGTTCGTGTGTGTTTCTGATGTCCAATGTGATGATGTGATATAGCTGTACCTTGTATATATTGGTAATATCATTAAAAGCAGATCTGCTCTCATAAATATGACTTAAGAGAAAAATATTAATAAATTGGTCTTAATAAAGAGCTGACGCTTCAAACTTATAGAAGATCCATCAGTATGTTGCAATATTCCCAAAATTTTACATACGGTTGGAAATTTCCTTTCATCTGCCGCTTTTGGTAAGGGCATGGATGAGGAGGTGAGAGAATTGTCCAGAGTGAAGCAAGTGGGTATAAATGGTCATCAATTACTATTTCTTCTTCACATATATTGTGTTTGGAAAAAAAAGGAAGGAAGGAAGGAAGGAAGGTAGGAAGGAAGGAAGGAAGGAAAAAAAAAAGAAACCCTCCAAAAAAAGAATAAATCCAAACAACTTGAATTATAAAAATATTTTAAAAATAGAGTCACTAATCTCACCAGCCTCAACTACAGTAATAAGAAAAGTTTGTTTGAGAAACAGCAAAATCTAGGTCTTGACTGGCTTCTTTCAAAACTTACTTTTGTATAATTTACCTTGAAATTCAGTCTCTGGAGAAGTTAAAGATCAAATGCTGAGGAAGGTATCGAAGTATAGAGAGAATATGGCTTTGGTGAATATAATGGTAAAACCAATGCGAATTGTTCTATCTGATAAGCTTTTTTAAAACTCAGAAACATTCACCTATAAACTATGGAATGGGTTACTTGATTTTTAAACCAACCATAGTGACCACTAGCTTTCCATCACTGCAGAAGTATCCAGAGTAACCACAATTAAATAATTATAGTCACTTAACTGTAAATCCAATATGTTTGGTCAAACTTTTTTTCCTTTCTATGACACTATGCAGAACTGATGCCCATGTTAGCAACAGTCTACCACTGTTCATTCAAGTGAAGTCTGTCTAATTTTGTGGTAACAGCAATCACACAAAACAGGACTTATTCTGTTTATGGATTGTGAGTAAACAAAATTTGTAAAGAAGCGAATTGTTTACCCATGGGAGGTGGATGAGCTCTTCCAGAAGAGCAGGATTTAGTGCCCTCAAGGAGACCTTTTATGAAATGGAGCTACAGGGGCACCAGCGTGGCTCAGTCAGTTAAGCGTCTAACTCTTGACTTTGGCTCAGATCATGATCTCACGGTTTGTGGGATCTATTCCCACATCAGCATCTGTGCTGACAGCATGGAGCCTACTTGGGATTCTCTCTCTCTCTCTCTCTCTCTCTCTCTCTCTTTCTCTCTCTCTCTCTCTGCCTTCCACCCTGTGCTCATGCATGCTCTCTCTCTCTGTCTCAAAATAAATAAATAAACTTAAAAAAAATAAAAAAATAAATGAAACTAGAAATGTGTGTTCATTTCACTGGTCTAAAGAGAGCAAAGGCATCATCATTAAAGTTACATCAGGGCACTAGGATTTCTGTATCAGGTATTATGTAAACTTTGTTTGTACAAACAACCTGCCCTCACAAGCAGTCACAGCAAAACGACAATATTTATTAGACCATCCTGCCATGTCATCTCATAATAACGGAGGGGAGCAAAGCCCTATTCTAGAAGTCAGGACATCTCAGTTTGTGTGACCTTCTATGAGCAAGACATTTAAACCCAGGCCATTCATCTGTACACATGGAAGTTAAACAAGATAAGCTCTAAAATCTCTTTCAATTCTAAAGTAAAATTTTTTATTCATTTTCCTTTTTCTGTGTTAACATGTCTTCCCAGTTGTGCTTAAAACATTTTTCTTTCAAGAATGCCTCTTTCACACCCTCCCCAAATATACACTTAATTCCCAAGAATTAAAAGAATGTTTTAAGTGCACTCTTCTCTTTCAAAACACACAAAGAGGCCAAGACAATGCAAAATCTGTTTTATGATTGTGACAAAATCACTAAACAAATAATTTCCATGCCTAAATAACAGGAGTGTAGGCCAGTTATTTCACTTCCCACCTCCTCTGTTTTCCATCCCCCAAACAGATAATTACTTGCTTATTTTATAAAGTGGATGTCAAAAAGTTTCCTGGAGATTGGGGGGGGGGGGCAGGCAAAAGAGGGATGCAGAGAAAAATTTGATTATATCTTTTATTTTTTAAATTTTTTCTCTCATTAAACTTTTGTTTTAATGGGTCTCAAAATTCTGTGACAAGCTTTTGGTCAACTTGTTTCCATTAAAAAGTACTGATTTGAGAAATTAATAACTTAAAACTGCCACACACACACAAACTTAATGGGTCCCCAAAACATCCTCCTTTCCTTCTGAAGGTTTTACGACGCATTGCTATCACTAACTAGTCTTTTACTACTAAACTTAAATGGCCAATTGACACAAAGAGTTCTGAGACCGTTCTTCCACCGCTGATTAAGACTGGGGTGGCAGGTGGTGGCAATGATATTCATTTAGCCTTCCGAGCTTTCTAGGCAGGCTTGGTGACCTTGCCAGCTTCAGCTGCCTTCTTGTCCACTCTTTGATGACACCCCCAGAAACCATCTGTCTCGTGTCACAAACAGCAAATTAGCCCAGAGAATAGTCAGAGGAGCTCTCAACATGCACAGGCTTGCCAAGCACAATATCAACAATGGAAGCGTCACCGGATTTCATGAACTTGGGGCCATCTTCCAGGCTTTTTCTAGAACTACGGTCAATATTCTCTTTCAGCTCAGCCAGCTTCCGAGCAACGTGAGCTGGGTGACGATGCAGCACACGTGCATGTCCAGCCCTGATTTGGCTAGATGGTTCAGGATAATCACCTGAGCTGTGAAGCCAGCTGCTTGCTGTCACCAGCCACATTGCATGATAAGATCTTTGACAGATGTGTTCTTGACATTGAAGCCCACGCTGTCCCCAGGAACAGCCTCACGCAAAGCTTCACGGTACATTTCCACAGACTTTACTGCGGTTATAACATGGACTCGAGCAAAGGGGACCACCATGCTGGATTTAAGAACACCACTCTCCATTTCGCCCATAAGGACGGTACCAATGCCCCCAAATTTGTAGATGTTCTAGAGGGAGAGACGCAAGGGCTTATCATTTGGACGAGTTGGTGGCAGGATACAATACAGACTTTCAAGGAGCATGGTTCCACTGGCATTGCCATCTTTATAGGTGACTTTCCATCCTCTGAACCAAGGCGTGTTAGCACTTAGCTCCAGCATATTGTCACTGTTTCAACCAGAAATCGGCACAAATGCCGCTATGTTGGGATTGTAGCCAAATTTTTTTAAGGTAGGTGCTGACTTCCCTAACAATTTCCTCATCTCTCTTCTGGCTGGAGGGTGGCTCAGTGGAATTCACTTTGTGAACACCAACAATGAGTTGTTTTCACACCCAGTGTAAGCCAGAAGGACATGTTCACAGGTCTTCCCATTCTTGGAGATGACTGCTTCAAATTCACCAACACGAGCAGCAACAATCAGGACAGCACAGTCAGCTTGAGATGTGCAGTAATAATGTTCTTGATGAAGCCTCTGTGTCCTGAGGCAACGACGGTGGTCACATAACACTTGCTGGCCTCAAATTTCCACAGGGAAATGTCAACGGTGATATCGTGTCCATGTTCAGCTTTCAGTTTATCCAGGACCCAGGCCTCCCTGAGAGGACCCTTTCCCATCTCAGCAGCCTCCTTCTCAAATTTTTCGATAGTTCTTTTGTCAACCACATTTGTAGATCAGATGACCAGAAGTGGCAGACTTGTCCAAATCTGTGTGTCTGTGACGATGATATTGATATGAGTCTTTTCCTTTCCCATTTTTGGTTAGGTTAAGCAGGGGTTTTCATGACACCTGTATTCTGGCAGCAAACCTGTTGCAAAAAATCTGATTATATCTTTTTAAAAACTTGTCAATCTTTTGGGGAACTTGGTATTTTGAAAAGAAATAAGTGAAAAGGGAGATCCTGGGTCTAAAATTCAAGTCAGATTGACTTCAGGAAGAATCCAACGTGACGAATTTTAAGTTATTGCTGAAAAAGTGAAGGAGAATACCACGAGGAAACTAACCACACAAACACAGCTCATCACTTTTGTGCCCCTGGTATATTTAAGAGTTCAATATTCACCTCTTAGAATTCCCATAACCGCCATTCCTAACCATGAGCTATCTATGTATTTTTGTGTCCTCCAGGCACAGTGAAAATACCACCTCACTGATTTCATTTCGTTTAGATAATATTTTCAACAAGGCAAGGACTCATTATGCTCTACTGTTTGAACATGTACACAAACACCCCCCAAACAATTAGACTGTTATGCTTTGAACGTAGGGGTTCTGCTTTTTTCCCTTGTGTCCCAGCACCTACCACTAGGCACATACCAAATGATTAACGTAAATGTTCTGCCTACATAAAAATAAAGTACTTGATATGGAGTTTCATTAAGGTAGACACGAATTGAACATGAGCAAAAGAATAAAACACGTTTAATGTGCTTGTGTTCACTGGTGCCAAGCACTTTACCCACTTTACCTTTAACCCTTAGAATTGCCCTGTCAGGCATCATCATCCACATTTCACAGAGAGGACATTTCTAGGAAGTAAATTGTCCGCCATGATAACAGCAAGTAAGTAACCCATGGCCCAGCTCTCAGCCCCAGTCTGTTGACAGCACAGCCCGGTGCTCTTTCCCTTCCAGCACATTTTCTCTCCTTCCTCACTGCTCTAACCACACACCATCCAACTTACATATGACTTTATGAACACTATTATGAAAAAGCGTGGAGAAAAATATGTTTCTGCTTCACGGCTGGCTAATATCTTCCAACGAGATCTCCAACTTAGTAATCACTTTGTCTGGTGGGTGAGTTGCTTTGTTTTGGTTTACCAAAATATTTTTCTGTCAGAGGGAAAGGCTGTCTGAGAAAATATACATACATCAGTACAAAGGAATCAAAAGGATTATTAAGTGTTCTAGGTAATCTGTAAGCTAGCCACGGAAATAATGGAAGGATGAGGTAGACTGGGAGAAAGATAGGGGACCCATTGTGGTCGTCCAATTACATTAAGTCTTCAAAACTCAAGCTCTTGAGTCAGAGACCTAATCATTGGAGGTCAGTGGACAAAGAAGTTGCCTGTGTCCTAAAGCAAGGCTCTTTTGTAGACTGGGCTCCTTAATCAGATTGGTGTGCTGGTTAAGGAAGCCATGGAGTGACCAAACCCCCTGATTATAGCTTGCTGACACAGGGCCCCACCTGACCCAAAATTCAATTACTTATGTTGGGAGATATTGAAGAATCAGATTAAGTTTCCAGGATCATTCAGCAAGCAGAATATGAAAAACAGCAGCTTGGGTTTGACCAGGATTCAATTTTTTTATGGAATGTTTTTATAATCCTTGCCATCAGAAGTGGGGTCTGATCCTTATTGGTTGTACATTCTCCTAAAAATTGTCACTTTGACTCACTCTCTCTAAAGATTGTCATTTACTCAACTAGGGATTGTCATTTACTCAAATTCTTCTTCATTCATGGCTTGGCAACAGGTGGTTAACATCAGAACCTAACGTTTGCCTTCTTAAAATCAGTACTTGCAAAACATAAACATTCTTGCTACTTGATCTTCTTTCTTCAGCTTCCAAGAGATGATCATAAATAAAATATGACTAATCCTCAACAATTCACTAAGCTTCAGTTTTGTATTTATAGCTACTATGCATACACATGCATAACAAATGTCATATCCGCATTTGTCATAAATATGTAATTAAAACGTTCCCAAGGATTGTGCAAACTGTTCTATATAAATTATCACAACAAACCTAGGAGGTAGTAATGGAAAAAACTGTGGCTCAGAGAGGCAAACGTGCCCAAAGTTGTGTGGCTGTTTAAACAAACTTTATAAATATACATAACTAAAGAGATGACTCTAAGTCCATTGAGACAAACTAATCACATCTTCTGAAGTAGCAAAGCCTTATGATGTAAATCACTCTTTTGGTTCTTATCATAAACTGATCTATATTGTGATAGTTCGTGTCCAGTCTTATCTTCAAAGGTCAGCTCGTTAAAGCTGGAGAATCTGATGAAAGCAATGAACACTTTCCCCAGAAAAATCCATACATCCACCATGGTTGTTCCATAATTTCAGAGAGAAGGCCTTCTGTGGCCTGTCTCTGGGCTTGAAGTTCCATGTACTCCACAGAGCCATGAGCCCCAGGTGCAGAACACTTCACATGCTCTCTTACCCTCCTTCCTGTCTTCCACAGACCTTGTACTCTTCTGTTTCTCAAGAAATATGCTGACTTCAAAAGAGAAAGACCCTTGCTGTGAACTTTGCAGTCCAGGAGCCTATAAATGTGGTTTACCAGAGAACTTGTTTTTCTTTTTTATTATCATACCCTTGAACACATAAAACCCAGGAAAATAACTGCAGCTTGTGCTGAGCCTTGACTTTGGCGAGCACTATGGGAACAGACACTTCCATATTGGACTGTTTTTGTCTTTCATCAAAAGCTCCAATGGCTGTTGAAGACCTGGATTTGTCTATACCAACTGGCTCATGTTGGAGATATTTAGGGAGGTGTCAAAGTGGACATTATCACTCTTTGGAAAGAAAAGATTCTTCTTTCTTGAAAACTCTTATCATGTAAAAATAACCTGGCAGACCAAAAATTGAGACTATTTAATATATGCTTCTAATATATGCTTCTTTGGTAAAAGCTAAAATTCAATTGAAAGATCTTCGTATGAAATTCACATATTATTTTACTTTGCTTCCTTCTAAAAGCATTTTAAAGTCTAAACACTCTTTTTATTGTGGGATCTGTAGCAGAAATACCCTTAAATCCAGTCCTCTGCTCCATCTTTTTTGACTAATTCTGAACTTTATAGTCTTTTGCCTAGGTTCTTAGAACAGCTTTTTGGCTCAGAACCCCTTGACCAAGCTGGTAATGTTGAGTGACTCTAGCTATTTTCCTAATAATTAAGTCTAATCATGTCATTCACTTGCTTAAAAACCTCTCTTGGCTCCTATTGCTTATAGAATTAGAGTCAAATTTCTTATTTTAGCTCTGAAGTCCCTTCTACCACAGTCCTGGCCTAGTGTTCCTTTGCCAACTCCACGTAAACTCTTGTCCACTTCCTCCAAGCCATTAACATGCCTCTAAAGTCATTTTACTAAAGTCATCACCATTTGCTAAGCACAATAGACCTACCATAATAATAAGCATACTATCTCTTCTGGAAGGTCCTTTCTTATATTCACCTATTCTTACAAATACCCCTCATCTTTTAAGACTCAATTCAAATGTTGTCTCTTCCAAGCAGACTTGAAACATTTCATGTGGTTATTTATCCTTTTAACTTCAGTTCCATTTTCTTTGTAACTGTTAAAGTTGATTCCATTGGAAGTTTCATGTGTGATGGCTGTCTTTTCAAAGACTACAAGGCCCTAAAAAATAAAAACAAATGTTTTTGTCTCTATATACCCAGCAACGGACCAATGATTGGTGTAGACCATTAGCTCAGAAATTGTTTGAATAATCAATGAATAATATATAGGAGTGGAGGTGAGCACAAATTTTTGCTCTGTTGCTAACCAATGTATAAAATGGAAGTAAATAAATTTGAGTAGAGAGTGTCATACATTTATAACTTATATTTTATTGAATTAAATTAACATGCAATATTACAACAGTTTCATGTATACAGCATAGTGATTTAACATTTTTTACATTATGAAAGAATCACCTCAATAGCTCTGTCACTACACAAAATTATGCAAATATTGACTTTATTCCCTATGCTGTATATTATATCTCTGTGACTTATTTATTTTATAACTGGAAATTTATATCTTTTAATTTCCTTCACCTATTTTACCCATCCACACCTAGCTCCCCTTTGGCAACCACTAGATTATTTTCTGTATCTGTGAGTCTGTTTCTGTTTTTTTGTGCTTTTTAAAGAATTTTTTTGTTTTTATTTTAAATTCCACATGTAAGTAAATCACATGGTATTTATCTTTCTCTGACTTATTTCATTTAGCATAATACACCTTAGGTCCATCCATGTTGTCATGAATACAAGATTTCATTCTTTACTGTATGAACTTCCAATTCTATGTTAAATAAAAGTGGCAATAGTGAGCATCCTTGTCTTGTTCCTAATCTTAGAGGAAAAAACTTTCAGCTTTTTACCTTTGAGTATGACATTAGCTGTGGGTTTGTCATATATGGCCTTTACCTTGTCGAGGTGTATTCCTCTATTCACTTTTTTGAGAGTTTTTATCATAAATGGAAGTTGAATTTTGTCAAATGCATTTTCTGCCTCTATTGAGAAGATCATAAGAATTTTATCTTTTGTTTTTTTATGGGGTATGTCATGTTGATTGATTTGTGATGTCAAATCATCCTTGAATCCCTGGAATGGGTCCACTTGGTCATGGTATATGATCCTTTCAATTTATTGTTAAATTTTGTTTGCTAATATTTTGTTGAGGATTTTTGCATCTATGTTCATTAGTAACCCTGGCCTGCAATTTTCTTTTTTCTTTTTTTTCTTTTATTTTATAATATCTTTGTCTGGTCTTGGTATCAGGGTAACCCTGACCCTATAAAATAAATTCAGAAGTGTTCTTCCATTTTCAATTTTTGGAGATAATTTGAGGAGGGTAGATATTAACTCTTCTTTAAAAGTGTAGTAGAATTAACCTCTGAAGTGGACTTTGTTTATTGTGACTTTTTTGATTACTGATTCAGTTCCATTACAGCTAATTGATTTGTGGAGATTTTCTAATTCTTCATGATTTCAGTCTTGAAAGATTATATGCTTTTAGAAAATTATCCATTTCTTCTAGGTTGTCTAATTTGTTGGCATGTAATTTTTTACAGCATTCTTGTGATCCTTTATATTGCTGTGGTATTGGCTGTAATTTCTCTTCTTCTGTTTTTTTATTTTATTTATTTGGGCCATCTCTCTTTTTTTCTTAATGATTCTGGCTAGAAACTTGTTGAATTTTCAAAGACAATCAAAGAATCAGTTCTTAGCTTCATTGATCTTTGTTTTAGTTTTTTTTTTTTTTTTCCAGTCTGTATTTTATTTATTTCCACCCTGATCTTTATCATTTCCTACTTTCTTACTTTGGACTTTGTTCTTTTTCTAGTTTCCTCAGGTATAAGGGTAAATTATTTATTTGAGATTTTTCTTGTTTCTTGAGGTAGACCTGTATTGTATGAACTTCCCTGTTAAGAATTCTTCTGCTGTGTCCCAAAGATTTTGGAATGTTGTGTTTCCATCTTCATTTGTCTGAAAATATTTTTTTTATTTCTTCTTTGATTCTTTTATCGACCCATTGATTGTTTAGTAATATGTTCTTCTCTACACTTGTTTGTGGGGGTTTTCTTCCAGTTTTTTTCTAGTAATTGATTTTTGGTTTTATGCCATTGTGGTTGGAAAAGATATTTGATATGGTTTCAATTTTCTTGAATTTCTTGAGACTTGTTTTGTGGCCTGACATGTGATCTACTCTGGAGAATATTCCATGTGTATTTTTTTTAAATGTGTATTCTGCTGTTTTGGGGTGGAATTCTCTGTATATATTAAGTCCATCTGGTCTAATATGTTGGTTAAGGTCACTGTTTGCTCATTTATTTTATATTTTGATGATGTATCCATTGATGTAAGTGGGACATTAAAGTTTCCTACTGTCATTGCTATCTAATTCTCCCTTTATTTCTATTAATATTTGATTTTTATGTCTAAATGCTCTTATTTTGGGTGCATAAGTGTTTGCAAAAGTGATATCCTCTTATTGGATTGACTCCTTTATCTTATGCAATGTGCTTCTTTGTCTTTTGTTATGGTCTTTGTTTTAAAAGACTCTTCTCAGGGGTATTAGAAATACCCAGTAAAAAAACAAAATAGAACCCTGGACTGAAGTAAAACTTCTTGGAATAAACATAAATTTATTAGGTCAGAAACTAAGTGAGTGAAGAAGAAGAGAAAATTCAGATACAATTGGCGGAGGGCACCAGACAGATATCAGAAAATACTGGATGCTTGGCTATATGGAGAGACCATATTTTTTAATACTCTGCATGAACAACAGGATACAAAATCAGAGAGGAGTACAAAAGAAGAACCAAATTCTAGAAAAAAATCTAGCTTGACCCACTTCTATCCCCGACACAGGAATCTCTTCTTTGAAGTATAGAGGTACCCAGCTCACTCCAATATGAACAACAGAAAAGAATTAAATATTATTTAATTTAATATTAAATTAAATATTATTATATTAAATATTAAATATTAATTTAATATTAAATAAATGTGTAGACTAAATAACCTTAAAGAAATAAATACATATATAGTGAAAGATGAGAACAGAAAAACCACATAAAAGAATTAGAAATAAAAGTAATAGGTTTAGAAATGAAGACTCAATGGAAACTAATATAAAAGTAGAGAGACAACTCAAGAAGCAATGTTAGGAAAAGAGAAAGAAAAAAGAAAAAATAGAACTAAAAAAAGTAAAAGAGATTAAAAATAATTTGAGATAGACATAGGACAAAGAAGACCTAGCATGAGTATAATTGGAGGTCCTGTTGAAGAAAATCAAAACCATGGAATTAACAAATACTAAAATTACAATCCAAGAAAACTTTCTTCTTCATAAGAAATTTGAATCCATATATTGAAATGTACAATGTGTGCCTGGAAATTGATGCAGGATAGTTATATCTTAATACACAATAAGAAGCTAGATATTTTTATCGAATTTGGAAAGATTACTTAATTATGGTAACCATAGATGATAACGCATACACTATTTAACTTTAAATTTCTCAAAATTCCAGAAAATAGCTTGTCTATTTGAACCTAAACCCATAGGTAATACCTCTTGAATAAGTAATTACCTCTCATCATCTATCCTGCCAAAATAGCCACATCTGTCATTGTGATAATGATGGCAAATCATGCTGATTTGAAGATCTGTGTTGGTAGTTACCTGTATCTTTGATTAATTAAAATTGCTATCCAATAAATAATCACTTAACATTGTAACTGATGGTAATTAATGATGGGGGAGGGAAGGAAGATAACCAAAGTTTTGTCATAGAAAATGTTGAAAGCCACTCACCTTGTGCTGTTCTTTCAGTGCATAAACAAGGAAATGAAATTTAAAGATAAGTAATTTGCCCAAGATAAAACAGCCAGACCGTACCAGGCTTCAAATAAAAAGTTTAGTCTTTTAATTTTCAGGTCATGTTTTGTGCTACCAGGATCATGCATAAAATTAAAGTTATTCGTTTTATTTAAGAGTAAATATCATAGTGTGGGAAATTAAAAAATCATAATTCTTTTTGGAATATGATCTTCACAACCATTATGTATAAATAATAGAGCCCTCTGAATCAAAAGATAATTTCAAAAATAATAATAGTCAGTGTAGTAAATAATACTATAATGTTATGGGTTTATCAAAATCTACATGTTGTCACAGCTTCCTGGGCCCACAGCTACCTTATAGTTAAGTATGGCCAAGTGCCTGATTTCGAGCCAATGCAACGTGACAGAAATGATCTGTACTGCTTCCAAGCTGGGCTATAAAAACCTCCCATAAGCTGCACTCTAAGAAGGAAGAAAACGTTCTAGGAGCAGATGAGACCAAACTTTGCTTGTTTTTTTTTTTTAATGTTTTATTAATTTTTGTGAGAGAGAGTGCAAGCTGGGGAGGGGCAGAGAGAGAGGGAGACACAGAATCTGAAGCAGGCTCCAGGCTCAAACCCACCAACTGTGAGATCATGACCTGAGCCGAAGTCAGATGCTTAACCGACTAAGCCACCCAGGCACCCCAAACTTTGCTTGTTTTTGATTCTTAGTATCAATAAAGATAATGAGAGAGAAAAAAATAAAACAATTAAACCTCCCATAAACAAATCTGCATTCTCCCTTCCATATCTGCTGGCTAAGTGTCAGTGCCTTGAAAAGTATATATTTAAAACAACAGAGTATTGCTACTTTGGACTGCTAGATGAATTTATAAAGCAGAACCCACAGCCCCTCCAACTATTGGATTTTACATGAGCAAAAACCAAACATCTTGTTGGATTAAGTCATTTATATTTCAAGGTTTACCTGCTACTATAATTAGTGTTATCTTATACAGAAATTTCAGTCAGAGTGGGTAGTAACAAAAAATATAAAATCTGTGTTACTGGCAGAAGAAAACTAGGAAACTAATATCAGAAGCTAGGCAAGTGAATTATCAAGTTAGGCAGTGGGAAAATATTCAGTTACAATGATGCTGATGATATTTGGAGAGGCAAACCACACACCTTCCTAGCCTGTGGCTCCAGCAGAAGAGATTGGAAAACAGAATTACATTAGCATGCATTAGATATTAGTAACTTTATGTGGCAAGCTATTAGAAGAAGAAATGACCACAGAAAACACTTGCAACTAATTTGGCCATCTAATAAAGAATGGGCAGTCTTTGCATATT
Organism: Panthera uncia; assembly: GCF_023721935.1. Taxonomy (NCBI): domain Eukaryota; kingdom Metazoa; phylum Chordata; class Mammalia; order Carnivora; family Felidae; genus Panthera; species Panthera uncia. Next base: position 18,875,447 of record NW_026057581.1, read on the forward strand.
AAAAGATTAAAGTAGGAGTGCCTGGCTGACTCAGTTAGTAGATCATCCTTAGGGTTGAGAGTTCAAGTCCCATGTTGGGCATAGAGTTGACTTAAAAGTAAATAAAAATAAACAAGAGATTAAAGAAAAGCATTAAATATTTTACAAATATATATAAATCTATAAATATATAAAAATATATAGAGAAATATTTTATAAGTATATATATATGTATATAGTATGAGTGTGTGTGTATGTATGTATATATATAGAGAGAGAGAGTAGAAAGGAAGCCTCCAAAAATTTAAATCTTTGAAAATTTGGGCATGCTTATCTCAAAGATTAGATTCCAAAGATTAGAGAATAAGATTTTTTTTAATTGAATCATTAAGGATCTGATAATATAATTATGTGATAAAGTTTAGATTGAGCCGGGCCCTCAACCCAAGGCTGATGTCCCTAAGGTAAATGTCATTGACTAGAGAAAAAAAAATTGCGATGAAAAAGAAAATAAATTAATTGGATTTAAGAATTATGTCTAACAAAGAATTGTAGCTGTGAGTACCAGCATATTGAACTAACTACAAGCAAAGAGAGGAAAGTCTTAGTAACTTTAAAGGAAGTTATATTGCCAAAACAGCTGTGAGTTAAAACTTAAAAGTCTTTGGCTGATTAGTTTTCTATTCATTTGTTTATTAGTTTATTGATGTGGTTTTTTGAAAAAATACCCTGAAATCCTTTGAAATTTAAGAGCTAATGTTTATTTAGACATATCACCTATATGACAAATTCTTGATGTAAATGATTTTGAATTTCCTATTGGCCAAAATATGTAAATATGTATCACATATTTTTGACTGTACATCCATATAAATGATGTCTATTTGTGAATTTGTATCTTTAAATCTTTTTTCCTTTGCCCCCACCTGAAAAGCAGAAACATTGCTAGACATAAAAATATTCATGATGGGAATGTTATTATTATTATTGGATTTGTTTTCTTCTCTTGGTGACGTTTGGAGTTTAAGCCTAGACATAGGATCCTTTCCTTCTCTGAATGATTATGTCTGATGAAATAGCAAAAACAGAAAATATACTTTCTTTTTAAAGCCCTTGGCAGAGAATTAAAACAACTCTTAAGCCACCCAACTCATACAGACAGGAAGTATGCAGCAAAAAACTCTGGAGCCCTCAACTCCCACTACAAATGTGGCCATGTCACGTCATGGACCAGCGAGAAGCCCCAGATGGCAGAACCAGAGACCACAGAGGACAAGGAAGTTCCTCTCCGAAAGCAAAATTGAGTTCTAAGCAAGGAATGTCACTCACAGCCAGGACTTCATAACAGCTGTCCAAAAGGATTTCATCATTACCGTGGACGGCAATTACTACGTATAATGCAATTTTCTGTTTTCTGAATGGGCTATTTATTACAGTCATCCTGTCTCTATTCCACCGTGCACATTGGCTAAAGTGGAGGAGTCAGAACCTTGCAACTAATTTAGCCATCTAATAAATCATTCGCAATCTTTATAGATTAAATGATTCAAGCAAAACATGAAATATATATATATATATATATATATATATATATAGTTAATGTCTAAACGATATCTAATTCAGGAATTTCCAAGTCTTAAGATCTATAATATTTTCACATCCTCCTTAGTGAAAGGCTTTATAATCAAGGTCTTCATTAAACTACTTTAGGCTACTTTCTTTGTCTCTGCCTATAACCTCTTTACCTACCAATGATATTTGTCCAAAGACTTCCTAATGTCCTTCCAGGTCCCACAATTCAGTATAAATAAAAGGAAGCCTGTAGCTGAAGAAATAGTCCACTGTGTTAGTTTATGTCAGCCCCTGCCCCTGCCTCTACCCCCTTACCCCCTCCAAGCAGACCCTGAGATAAAGATTTGAGTCCTCAGAGTTTATTTGGAAGGTGAACCCAGGAGATACTATGAGAGAAAGGGGAAGTGAGAAAAGGAAGGGAAGGAAGATGATAAAAGGTGCTTTATGAAGTAATTTGCCCTTGAATGGCTACAGTCTTATGGCCTTAGGAAACTGTAAGAGATCCTCTGGAATGTGCACCTCACTGCCGTCCCATCCATGGATGAGAGAATTCCTCTGGGTCTCACTGAGGACGCTCCTTCATGGCAGCATCTTCCCAGTACTCTGAGGCTGTTGCATGCCCAGGCAGAGCAGACTCCATGGGCCAGAGAATGCCCTCAGGCAAAGGGAAACAGTTGCCAGCAACTGGAAGTCAAACCAAATTAATACATAACTGGTGAGGGGCAAGGTGATGGTAATCTCATCTATACTAAGGAAAAGTTATTACGTTATGAGTTGTTTTGGAAGCTGGATATTGAGTCTATTTTGGATATACAGCATGATGCTACTTTGCTAATATTTTGGTAGAAAGAAACTATTCTTCATTTTATCTGAATCGTGAAAGGCAAAGTCTTCTGGGAATAAGTCCTAGATAGAAGGCTAACTGATAATATTTTCTGAATACCACCAGGAATGCTGATAGGAAAGTAGTTTCAGATACTTTAAGCTTAGCTGCTTCTAACTTACTCTGTGTGTTATTTCCCTGCCAAATCCCATAGTGAATAGAGCAAACATTGAACATTCAGCCTGAGTGAGAAGACTTTGGGATTGCAAGCCACCAAGTTGGGGGAGTTCTTGCCCCTGCAGCTTAACTGTAACAGATATCTTCCATTTACCCCTTCAGTTAAATTCTCCACCCTCCTCTGCTGCAGAAAGCCAGCCTGTAAAGTGTATACCAACGAGCTGTCTTGCCCTCTGGCCTCTGCGTGAGTTCAACCACTAGAGACCTGGCAGGAGATTAGAGGGAGAGAAGAGAGTGGGAACAGAGTATTCATAATCCCTTAACTCCCTCTCTGTGGGTCACTGTGAGTTGCTGGTTCCTCCCCATAAAGATCATGGCTCTTCACAAGGTGGTCCCTCCACAAGACTCTCCTTCCAGGTAATTTACCTCTTCAGATCGATAGGTGGAAATTGGCTCTGAGTGACTAGTGTTGGGGTACTTCTCCTTGATGGTTCTCCTATATCCCACCTACATTTTCACAAATGGCCCCTTTATTAAATACTCCTTGAAATATTCTTTGGAATGAATCATCTATTTCCTGCTGGGACATCAACTGATACATTATTCTAACCTATACCATCTGGTTTTGTTTTTCTGTAATAAAACATCACATCATGATGGCATTCTTCCTGAACCACTGTGGTTTCCACTACATTCAACCTTGCCAAAATCAAGGAAGAGACTGGGAGATCTAAATTCCACTGTCATCTCAACATTATTTATGCAATAGAACTCTTTCCACAGACAATGATGTCTTTATATCTGAGAGAGCAAGTGTTCCATCCAAATTGCATATCTATTGCTCCATTGACCAACCCCAACCTATTTTTTAAATGCAGTACTGATTCTTTAGTACTTTAGGGAAGGTTTCTAATGTAAGATCTTTGATATTATTTCTTCTTCCCCATGTTACTCCCTCAACTCTACCCCAGGTTGAGTCTGTTTTTGTTTTACGTGTGGAAAGGACAATTTTCATAAAAGTCATATTTGTTGAGAATTGATTAGTAATTCCAAATACTGGATCTTAGTAGGAGGTAAGGACTGACATGCTTCAAGTGTTATAAATCAATTCATTAAGTCAAGGTAAGAATTGAACAGATTATTTAACTACTTGGAACCAGGGAAGACTTGTTTTATCCCACACTTCAGTGTTCAACAACATCACCTAAGGAAAATTATAAAAGGATCTCAAATATATGCATTACAATTTCAAAAAGAAACAGAAACTAGTAAATTAGAGATTATCATCTATGGAATATGTTCAAACACACTGTTTAACAAGCCTATATTTAAAATTATTATAAGTGAAAGTAATTTTGCCATTACAGGTAATTTATGTTGTATGTAAATTAGACTTACCGAATCATCTTATAGAATTCTAGTCCAAGTTTGTTAAAGACAAATGGACATTTTTTTTTCTCCTACTGAAAATTACCATTTGTTTTTCCCTCCTGAGCATTGCTTCTTTACCCTTGAATGCCACTATTTACATAGTGTTTCACTATTTAAAATCCTTTTCACATACAATGCTGGTTCATCTAACAGTCCTTTGAGCATCTAATGGCAATAATGAGCACTCTCTCTAGAGTTCTGTTTATGGGCCTATATACATATACTACTGCATCGCAATTATGGAAGGTTCATTGATTTCCTAAAATCCATGCAATGGTGAATAACTCCTGTAATTTATAAGTTAATCCTCACAACACTTCTATGGGATAGGTTTTGTTATTCCCATTTTTCAACTGAAAAGATTAAGCCACAAAGAAGTTAAATGATTTGCCCAAGCGAGGCAGAAGAATTTGGTGTTAAACTCAAACCTAGCACTATATCAAATGTGCTCCACTTTGTCCCATGACGCCCTCCTACTTCGGTTAGTGTGGGTCATCACCTATATTCCACTATAAAGCATTTTATGTCAATAAGGTAGAATCAATATTTATTGAATGAGAATTCCAGGATATCTAAAATTTTCTGAATAAGTTACTGGCTAATAATCTCATCTGATCTTCAAATGATAGCTCCATTTTGATTTTAGATTCAATTGAATTTCTGGTCTATAAAGCATTTTCAGTTTATCTTACAGTGTGATAGAAAGTTAAAAGGCAATATGTATGCCCCAAATATAGATTTGGCTCATTATTTCAACAGTGTTTCCTCTCCTCTGTTTGCCTCTCAGCATTCATGCCCAACCTACCACCTTGGACTCTGGACCCACTGCCTTGACCTACTGATATCCAAGTGTTGGGGTGGGGAAGAGAATGAAGAAGATACTTGAGTACACATAAGAAGACCTGATTATAATGCATTTTGCCACTTAGCAGGTGAATTACCTTAAGTAAACCACTTATTTTCTCTGAGTAATAATTTCCTTACCTGAAAATGAGGATGATATTGTCCACATCTATGTCTCAGGGCATAGAAAGTATCCAACAAGATATACTGCCTGAGAAAGTGCTTCAGAAATGTTTAAAGCAGCATACACTTAGGTTGCTGCTATTAGAGTCAGCAAAGATGCCTCCATCAGCAAAACCAGCGTTAAATTTTTTAAAAGAATAGTGAGATTGTTCATCCATTAAATTACTCACTGCAAATGTCCAGCCATCACTATTACGTTCTACATGTTGATGCTGCTTTATTATAAGAAACTGACTACATTGAGCTCACTCATCCAGCCAACTTTGCAGAAAAGCTTGTGTCCTGGTTCCCAAATTGAACATAAACCAACACATGAGTCACTTAACAAACTCAGTGACCTTGCATGATGCAGGGATTTATCTAGTGAAATTGTATGGTAGATTTACTGTCTGGTATTAAATTACTATTTCATTATAAATAGCACCAACCTAATTGTCTTTAAAAAGTAATCTTCAGTAACATCTTTAAATAAAGAGGGATCAATTACTTCTCAATATATGTGGGATTTTTAAAGATATTGTTGCATAACCTGTTTGGTAGATTTCTCGGAATTTTTTAATGCAGTAAAGGCTTATTTTACCAACTTTCTTGCGTCCTAATGGTTGAGTGAACAACACTGCAGTATGTCTTTCAACACATGGATTAAGCCCTTCTGTAAATGAAGCCAGTAGAATTATATCACTTGAGTACAAAACATGCAAGGCAAATATAAACTATGAGTAAAAATCAAAAGGAGTCAGAGAAGACCCATAAGCAACTGTTTTCCAGGACTATAAAATCCAGTTAGGGAAACTGGCTCTGAAAAAGCTGAAAAAAATAATGAAATTCCTAGTGTTTTACAGACCTTTTTAAAGAAGAAATTAAGCTCAAATGCAATTCCTTGAAAAGGCAAGTTTTATGATTACATGATGGCTAACCTATGACTCTACCACAAACAATAACTGCAGTCACTTCAGTGACTTTTTACAACATTTCATAGTCAGGTTCTCTTAGGTTGCAAATCTGTAGCAATTAAAATGTCCATGAATAAAACAACTGAGGATAGTAATCTCAGGCTTCAAACATGCATATACAAAGTTTTCTCATTTTATATTTTCTTTAGCAACTCATTACTATCATGCACCCCCAGTCAGTCTCATGGTCAAATTCAGGATTAATCAGTCAGTGCAGTGTTTTCTCCAGCTATGACTAACCTGAAGGTTTTCTGTACTCATTTATTATCCCAAGGGTGGCATGTCAGTGTCAAGGGATCTACTTAGTATCACAGCATCAGTGGGAATGGAAGGATGTCTGGCTCTCAACCACCACCTTCTCACCATGGTCAAATGTTGAGACATTCACACCTTATCTTCTTTCTCGCCATTGGTATCTAGTATTGCAATCTCCCCATTCCCACCGGGTCTTGGATCATTGCTCCATGCAAGTCACCTTGCATCCTCGAAGCCCCTGCTGAGAGGCTCCTTCATGTCTACCAGCTGTCTCTCCACTACCAGTGTGCCCCTCGAAAGAGGGAGCGGAGAGAAAGAATGTTATGTAAAATGTAATGTTGATGTATAGACTTTAGAAATGACTCCTACTCTAAAGGTGCTTGCAATCCAAAGAAAGCATTAAATTAATAGTTCTCTGTTTTTCTCAGAGTGGCCACACCAAACTTTACCCACTTGAGTATGGGCTTTGGATTCAGATGGCCGGGATCAAACCCAAGCCCTACCTGTAGAAGAGTTTCTGGTTTTACTTTGGATATCCCATCGATGCAACAAATTGAACAGTAGCCCCCTCATAAGGTTGCTCCACAGATAATAGATCTAAAAATAATTAAAACATTGTCTCTTGTCTAATAATCTCTAAAGAAGTCATCTCCAGTCTCATCATCATTATATCTCCTTCTTTCCATTCCCTCTTTCACCCACTCCGACTCATAGAAATGTGTCTGGGTTGATGGCTCCAGTGAAAAAACAGCGGAGCTAACACTGAGTTAAATAAGTGGGACACCACGTTGGTCAGGAGAAGACATTTTTACCAGATCCCACGTACTGTTTGCAATCCTGTCATGTTTGCCTATGAGTGTATAGCATTCTTTATTGCTCTGCAAAAAAATTTTCCCCAAATTCCTAAAAGATATTCTTTCAATGTGAACACAGAAGGCTAACATTTGGATCCAGTCATTAAAATCTATTTAATTTTATAACCAGAAGCCGGGGTGGGATATTTGAAGGAAGAAAGGAACACATGAATTCTGTCAGCTTTCATCTGTTTCCTTTCCTAAAAGTATCCAATTGTAAATCCAAAGAACTAGTTCTTCCTAAGTCGTGGAGTGAAAAAGCTCCAAAGATTAAATCAATCCAGAATCACCTCATGGGTAACTAGCCCAGTAAGTTAATTACAGGATTCTTTGTTGCTTTTTTTTTTTATTGTGGGTAAGAGTTCTTGATGCAATATTTTTGGTTAATTGAAGATTTTCTTTAAAACTATGCAAGACAGCCAGCAAATAGTGCATTTATGTATGTAATAGAAATGGTTGTAATATATCATTAAGGCACTCCAGGGCATGTTTTATTGGTTCATTAATACAGTACATGCCTTAGGTGTATTCAACCACTCGGGGCCTATATTAATGGACCAATAAAATATACCCGGGAGTGCCTTAATGCCACCCTAATATGGCTAAGCTTAAATTAATTTTTTCAGGCTTATCTTTTTAAAAATCATTTTTCCCCACTTGGGAAGATAGATTCCTTTACAGGGGGAAAAGTTCATGGTGACAGAATAAGAAGAAGTAGGATAATGAAAATCTTTTTTGTTCCATCAGTTTTCTAAAATGTTTCATCCTTTCAGATCCATTTCTAATCATCTGCATTCTACATCCAGTGTCTTCCCACATCTTCCATGGAAATCAATAATCTTATGGCTAAGATCAGGGAAATAACAACTATTCTTGGAAGTGACAGATCAATGTGCCAACAAATGTCATGTCTAGCTATAAAAGCCAATCACCTTTCAATATTCTACCTGACCAGGACAAATGCTTACACTGATTTAAGGACCAGCTTTTCATCTACCTCCTGTCACCTTGTGTAATCAAGGAATCATGCTTCCCTACAAAAAGAAAAATATTCTTCCCAATCATCCACATTATACTTCTCTTTCAGCTTTACAAAAGTTCTTGATTTCCACTTTGGTTCACTGAGGAATCTTCTTTAAGAAGAGAAATGTGGAGAAGAAAGAAAAAGCATTGAATCCAGTTGAATGAAAATCTTGGTCTTACCATCTACTTGTTCTGATACTGATCTGGAAGCTTCTAGTTCCTCCTCAGCAAAATGTGTACAATAATGTCTATCTCATAGGAATAGCATGAATGTTGAATGAGAGAATTCATGTAAAACACTTGGTATAATGCCTGGCATGTAGGAACTACTGGATAAGTGTTAGGTTTTATTAACCTGTGAAATGCTATGGAAGAGACCAAGGTGAATGCAACAGTTGAACAGCATGAACTTCCTAAAGAAATGCTGAAAAGTTGAGCATCCTGTCTATGAAAAGCAGATCTCCCTCACTCCTTCCTGTTTTTCTTTTCCTATTACCAGTGAGATACATACCTTTAAAGGTTACTTAAAAAACAAACAGAGTGCAATCCAGGACTTATAAATGCCATAAGTAAGGCCTACTCTGTGGGGGTGGGGTAATGGAAAGTCTGTCACCATCTTCAAAGAGGTTATCTGTTACTTGGAATAACCATATAATATGGAAGAATATAAAATAACAATACAAGATTGATCAATTGTACGTGCCACCTAAGTTTTAATTCATTTTTGGACATAATGGAAGAAAGCTCTGTACACAGGATTGATCAGAAAAGGAGTCAGCCGGCCAGTAGGATCTATACAGGCCCGTTTGCTTAGTGAAGAAGGAAGTAAACATTGAAACCGGCCATGGTGAATTCAGAAGGCAGAGGTGGAAATATTCCACAGTGGGGAATGAAACAAAGGCATGTGTAACATTGAAACCGGCCATGGTGAATTCAGAAGGGAGAGGTAGAAATATTCCACAGTGGGGAATGAAACAAAAACCAGCGAGTTTTTGAGGAATGACCTTTGGGGCACTAGCAGGAGATGCAGTAGGCTGGATGGTGTGGAGAACTCTGCCTTTCAGGTGATGATGGAAAACCAGTGTAGGGGTTTGGATCAGGAAATGTCCTGAAATAAAAGCAGTATTTTTTAAGTAGTCTAATTACCAGTCTGTCTGGAAAGTGGAGTAGAGAGAAATGATACCAGAGGCACCAATTGAGGGAATATTATTCTATACTATGTTTGAATTCGGAGGGACCTGTACAAGTTGCTGAAGGGAAGACTGAAAAATGTGAATGCAAAAAAAAAAAAAAATGTTCGTGATGAGCATTTGATTGTGGTATGCAAGAGAGAGGAAAGGTAAAAGAACAACTGAGAGGCTGAAGAAATGGGAGCGTTAAATAACTATTTGCTCCATTCGATTTGCTTATATTCCATTTGCCTCGCTTAGAAATCATTTTCCAAGTACTTGTTCTATGAGCTTCACGTGCTCTTGAGTAAGAATAAAACAGGATGAATGGCAGAATAGAGCCAATGTCATTATTAGGAAATACAGTTAAAAAGTACAGGGGTGCCTGGGTGGCTCAGTCGGTTAAGCATCCGACTTCGGCTCAGGTCATGATCTCGTGGTTTGCGAGTTCAAGCCCCGCGTCGGGCTCTGTGCTGACAGCTCAGAGCCTGAAGCCTGCTTCAGATTCTGTGTCTCCCTCTCTCGCTGCCCCTTCCCTGCTCATGCTCTGTCTCTCTTTCTCTCTCAAAAATAAACATTAAAAAATTTTTTAAAAAAAAGTACGTACCCCGACAAAGGTGGGTCAGTCAAGTGCGTTAATTTTATGTCTGAAGAAAACCACTTTGTCAATGATCACAGCACAAAGTATGGCAAAACTTGAACAGGTCATTGAAATGTTTCTGTCATTTCAAGTCATACCATGCTTCATGCATTTCCTTCATTTTGCCAAAATGAGTCCCTTCCTCTGTGCTCTGTCTTCTCCTTTCTGCTTACCTAAATAATATTTACTCTCGAAGGCCCACTTTATCCAAGAAACTTTCCCTAACTACTCAAACAGGGACTGAGCCCCCTCTCCCTCCTTGAAGTCCTAGAGCCCTTGCTGAATTAGCCACTTAAGTTAGCACTTAATTATGTATGTCTGCAACACACAAGTCTGTGTCACTCTCAGGGTGATGGTGCTATAAAATACTGTATCCCCACTTATTAATTCAAGTAAAATATTAATTTCTTAGTTCAAAGTTACATGTCATTATAAGCATTAACTGTAACTGTCATGGAAATAGGAAATGTGTCATTTATTTTTATATTTTTGCCAAAATTACATGAAAGAAACTTTTCATAAATACCTTATGGCTTATTGGGACGTTTACACAATTATTTGAACAGTTAAGAAAATACATACCTTTTTGTTCAAATATCTGCCCCAACTCAAAGATGACAAGGCCAGGGGGGTCTCATTGACAGTTTACAGGGGCGTGTGTTCCAGACAGCCATAGTGAGGTGAGCCGGGCATGAGGGTAACGAAGGTCTGCCCATCTGAGGTTGTACAGAGTAAGAAAACCCAGAACGTTAGGAGAAGCCAAAATCCATTAAGGAAAGCAATGAGTAAAAGCCAGAGAGAACAAAATCTGAATGTGGAAGCCAAAGAGCCGGAGGCAGATCAAAGCTGGGGTGTATTGCCAAGAGTGAGAGCTGGAATTAGTGAGAAACCCAGTGATAGTGTATCAGCTCTGGTGTTGAAAATTTCAAGCAATTGCTTAAAAATAGCTTGGAGCATCTGAGGTAGACTTAATCATACTGAGTAAAGGATACTTTTCTAATATTTCTTGACACTTTCGAAATCTGTTTTTGAATGTGTTTGTATTTGGGGGGACCCAGCCTCATGGGTTAATCATGAATTTCAATAATTTGCCCCAAATTCAAATTTTTGAAATGCAGAGTTTCTATGTGTCCTATGTATAAGTTAAAGTTTTTCACTACCTGTACAAATGTAAAAAAACGACATGTCACCTACAGACGTTGAAGCTGACAACATATTTTAGTAATCAGCGCACGCAATTCATTCTTAACTGAAACCTATCAGATTGGAAGACAGGAATTTTATAGATTTCCAGGCACATGGCTCAGATTTAATTATCAACTAAGAATCTCCAAGTAAATTCCAGTTTTGCAAATAGCTATTTAAGACTATCTCATAGAACCTGAAAATTTCCCCCAGTCATCTCTATAACTTAGGCTCAAAAAGTAGATTTGTCACAGATGGTCTTTTACACTACCATGGAAATAATTGTTCCAATCTTTCTGGAAGGCAATTTGGCAGTTCATATTAAAAGCTTGCAAATGTCCTTATCCTTTGACAGCGAAATCCTGTTGTGCTGTTTGTGAATTTTTCCCAAAGAAACAGTTACGAATGTGTACAAATATGTCTCCACAATGATATTCATTGCATCAGTGTTAATAATAGCTAAAACAACCAAAAATTCAAAGGTATAAAATAGGAGTGTGGTGAAGTAAACTATGAAAAATCCGTAAAATGAAACTAATTAGCAGAAACAAAATTGTTGTGGAAGAACATTTAATGAATACAGATGCAAGTTACAAACAGCGTATAATGTCTGATCCTCTAAGAATTAATGAAAGAGAAAGAACAAGTTGGCTCAAACTATTAATATTTTTTCTCTCTCACTGTTTTTAGAAAAGTTGCGTTCCTTCAAAGGTGCCACATGATCTGGTTCTGACCTGCTGTTCCAGCTTTGTCTCTGCCACCTTCCTTTCTGCTCACCACTCCCCAGGCATTTGGGCCTCTGGGAACTTGCCAATGGCCTTCCGTCCTCAGGGCCTGGCCACTCACAGTTCCTTCCATCTAGAATGTTCTTCTCCCATTCACCACTCCTACCCTCTTACCCAGGCTCTGCTCAAACGTCAGACTGAAACACATTGTCACAATATTCACCCCTTCCCCTAGTCTACAATAGGTCCCCATGTCATGCATCCTAAGAGAACCTTGGACTCTGTTTTCATAGCATTGGAGTCTGTTGCAATCATAGAGTCCTTTTGTGACTCTCTGTTTAATATCTGTTATCTCTGATATTCTATAAACTCCATAAAGGCACAAAATATGTATTGTACGTATTAGGTACTCAAATTGTTACAGAGCATAGGATAAATGGATAAAATTATGGGTATTATTTATTTTCCTCTTTTGTCATTATAAGTTTTTGTAGCAAGCGTGCATAATTTCTGTAAAAAAAAAACAAAAAATCTAATTATAAAAAAAGTTGATATGAAATATTCTAAAATTAAAGAAAATTAAGTTTGGGAATGTACTCGAATTATTCAGGTTATATCAACACCCCAATTTGCTTGCTAATATAAACTAGACCGTGACTTTGAAATCAGGGTTTTACATGTTGAAACCTCGTCACACATTTTAAACCTTGAATTTGACTTCATATTTTTTATTGTTGTTTGTTGAAAGGATTTATTTTGTTTTGTTTTGTTTTGTTTTATTAATTTATTTTCAAGTTAGTTAACATACAATGTAGTCTTGGCTTCAGGAATACAACCCAGTGATTCATCTCCTACATAAGACCCCAGCACACATCCCCCCAAAAATGCCCTTCTTAATGCCTGTCACCCGTTTAGCCCATCCCCCTAGCCACCTCCCTTCCAGCAACCCTCAGTTTGTTCTCGGTATTTAAGTCTTGTATGGTTTGCCTCCCTCTCTGTTTTTATCTTATTTTTCCTTCCCTTCCCCCATGTTCATCTGTTGAGTTTCTCAAATTTTTTTCACAGCAATCATTAGAAACTCCTCAGAGTAAGAATCTACATACCACGCAGGAAGTCTCTGTGTGGATGGTGAAAGGAATTTTGCCTTAAGTTAACAAGCTACTTCTCAGATAATAAGTACTAAAATAGGAATTTCATGGGTCAGATAAAAAGAAGAGATAGCTCTTAAATTGCGGAATGGTTCAATGGTATGTGTGAACTGATAATATCTTGCCCTACTCTTTCCTTTTAGCCTTGACCTACGCAACAAAGAATTTGGTCTCCACCATTCCGCCAATTTGAACATGAATTGCCAACCTAGTACATGATCCAGTCTCAGTTCATGATTCTTTTTTGATGAGAACAGATCCGTATGTTTGTACTTGTTTTAGGCTAGTTTTTTTTCTCCTTAAGTTGCTTCTCTGTTTTTAAGCACATAAAATGTATTTCAACACTTAACAACACAAGAAGTATAATCAAGGGCTACAAAATGTTCCAGCGAAGGTTCTCTTTTGAAGTGATAACCAAGCATTGCTACACAGGCTGACTACACGGTAGCTTAATGGTACGTTATAAAAACCCTTTTCAACATTAAACGGGAAAGTAAACCTGCCAAATTTACTTTAAAATGCAAAATTAATTTCCTGCCACCATCTCATTGCCAAAATGATTTCTTGCAATGCTGAAAGTTTGTAAGCTAAATCTCTTCCTAAAAATTGAAAGTTGAGTGCTATGTTCCTAATTAAGACTCAAGTTATTATTTTTACAGGAGAAAAAGTAATAACAAATATAGTCCCTCCTCTTCAGGTGATCTGAATTGTTTAATATGTATGTAAGATTCTTGATAATATTTTTAAGTTCATTATTATTAACCTTGACAAAAATACTGTTCTGTAGTCAACGACAATTTTACTAAAATCACATGTAACTGCAATATTATAAATGCCTCATCTTGGCTTTCTTACAATCTATCCAAATTCAGTGTTTCTGGTGTAGCCACTTGAGTTCACATTAGATTTATCTCACCCTATAAAAGCACAATTCATTAAACAGACTAGTCTATTTAAACTAAGGCAATTTTATCACAGTCAATTCAATTATTTAACACTGCTTTTTTAACTCACTACTTAAAGCTTTCTTTTGACAAGTATTCCTTTAAATAAATGAGTTGTAATTTAAAGAATGAAAAAAGATTAAGTTCCTTTGCAGTATATGCAATTAGCCTATAGGGAGATGTTTTTCTGACACAAAACGAAGTTTTCTTTGAAAGTTAGACTGAATTTCAAGTAACAAGAGCCACGAAGTTTATTTTTCAACAGAAATAAACAAAAAGGCTCTTCCTCTGTATAGTTAACTTTCTTTTTTCGTGTTGCTTGAATTTCATTTAAGGAAGTAACTTCTTGGCCAAGCCTACATAATTAAAGAATCAGATTGATCATCTGAATAATTTATTCCAAAGATAATATAACCTGGACTATGTAGAATTGGCTTCCTCATCCTACTAAATGATAATCTGGTAAGTGACTTTATAAAGTCATAATAAATGCCAAAATGAAAGTTTAATAGCTGCCTACTCCACTGCTAACAAAAGCAACATGAGCTGGTGTGCCAAGTTCTTTTTAAAAATTTCCCCCCAAGATGCTTTGTTTAAAATTATTCAGAGGCTTGGGGCGCCTGTGTGGCTCAGCCAGTTAAGCGGCCAATTTCGGTTTATGTCAAGATCTCGCGGTCCTAGGTTCCAGCCCCGCATAGGGCTCTGTGCTGACAGCTCTGAGCCTGCTTCTGTTCCTGGGTCTCCCTCTGTCTCTGCCCCTCCCCATTCGCACTCTGTCTCTCTCTGCCTTTCAAAAATGAATAAATGTTAAAAAAAAATTAAAATTATTAAGAGGCTTAAATTTTATTCCAGATTACAAATATGAACTGCAGATTACACGAACGGGACTACGAATGGCACCATCATTAAAGAAAAAGGAAGGTAGATGTATTTAGGACACAGTATATTCACAGAACAGTGTCTTCATAAAGGCGATTGCATTAATTTTTCCTGCGAGTTATCCTAGAAAAACAAGGTGAAAAGAGTCAAAGGAACATGGCACATGTTGTCTGTATCCAAGAGGATTACTATGATTTATTTTATTTATTTTATTTTTTGAGAGGGAGAGAGAAAGAGTGTGAGTGAGTGAGCTCAAGTGAGGGAGGAGCAGAGGGAGAGAGACAGGGAGAGAATCTTAAGCAGGCTCCGTGTTCAGTGTGGTGGAGGGTTTTTTTTTGTTGGTTTTTTGTTTTTCTTTTTGTTTTTTCTTTTTGTTTTTTTTTTAAGTAGGCTTCATGCTCAGTGCAGAGCCCAATGCAAGGCTTGAGCTCATGACCATGAGGTCAAGACCTAAGCTGAGATCAAGAGGTCGATGCTTAACCTATTGAGCCACCCAGGCACCCCTGATTTTGATAGGTATTACATGAAATGAGTCTCATGACTATTAGGTCAGGTTTCACGTAGTGTTGCTTCTTAATGGAAATACTCAAAATATATTCTTATTACTAAAATATTTGAGGGAAAGGGAATTTTTGGAACTTGGCCTCTCATGAATTGTTTTTGTTTCTCCTTTCTTTTTCTATTAAGAAATAGGTTTGGGTGACTTTTATTTTTCTGGTATAACCACTCATCATACTTTAATAAACAATCCATGGATCAAATTACTTCCTTTAGTATAGGTTAGTGAATTAATAACTTTTATCAAAAAGAATTAAATAATTGTCCAGAATGAAATCTTTCATTATATTGGAATCACCTAGAAATTAAATGCTGCATGCTGGGATAAACCAAAATCATCTACTCATTACCTGAAAAAATATTCCTAAATTTGAAGATAGCTTTGTATGCCCCCTGGACTTACTTTGTACCTTCCATATCCAAATAATGAAATACATAATTTTTAACAAAACATTACAATATTTTCATAGGATATAAGTGTCAATTTTAACCAGTAATAGATAGTAAAACCTAAGAGCCAAGTTGGATATTATCCAGAATGCCTCATTTTGGTGTTAATTCAAGTGAATTAATTACCTAATTTAGGACTACGAGGGTAAGCCAAGCTATACCTGGAAGGAAATGAAAGAAAAGTCTAGACAAAAGTTTCAAAACAAAATACGGTCATGGTGTGTGTGTTTATTTCAGAGACTTATTTTATCCCTGCCTTTCACTTTCTCCAGTAGAGGGGCCTAACACACTAGTCAGATCTTTCTCCACTCTAAACACATTCTTTGGGCCTTATACACATCACCACTGACAAATGGTGGCCATAACTGAGGGCACTCAAGTTCGTGGCGGGATCCTTGTAGTGGTCAGAGCTGACACCAGCAGACCAAGCAATAGAGTCAGTAGTCACGAAATGTGCCTCCACTGAAAGCAACTAAATTCTTTGTCCTCAAGTCTATCATAAAGCACGAGGTTGTATCTCTTTGATCAACCTCCAAATTCCATTTTTATATCATTATTTCACTTTGCCAATTGAAAAGATTTTCTTCTGTAATTAAATTCCTTCAGTAGCATGTATATGATACATGGGATTTGTGATTGTTATTGTCATCTACTTGATGTCGGGCTGATGATTTCTCATGAGTTAACACTAAGTGTTGGGAGTCTTAGGATGAAACAGGTTGGATCCAGATTAAAAGGATTTGGGCAGACCATAGAGACATTCCTATGCACCCAGAGGAGATACATAAGCCAGTGTTTGCCAGTACAACTCTACCTTATGTTGTCAAGAAGGGACAAGAACTTTTCTACTACTCTCAAGAACGTTTCTACTCTTCTGGGTTCTTTTCCCTTATAATTGTCTGTTCTCACATTTTCTTTATCATTCTTTATGCTTCTAAAATTTATAAAGAGAGAAATAATTTAAAAATATTGTATCTGGGGCACCTGGGTGGCTCAGTCAGTTAAGTGTCTGACTTTGGCTCAGGTCATAACCTCATGGTTCATGAGTTCAAGCCCTGTGTCAGGCTCTGTGCTGACAGCTCAGAACCTGGAGCCTGCTTCGAATTCTGTGTCTCCCTCTCTCTCTCTGCCCCTCCCCCACTTGCACTCTGTCTTTCTCTCTCCCTCTTTCTCTCTCTCTCTCAAAAATAAGTAAACCATAAAAATATCTTAAATAAAATAAAAAAATAAAAATATTGTATCTGATGGATTTAATCCATAAGACATATAAACCTCCATCTCAAATTAATCTAAAAATTAAAAATAGGAACAAAAGTACTCAATAAAATTTTCTTTAATATCTGAATCTCATCTTCTCCTCATCATTACTGATCTTTCCTTTTTTTGTTGTTTTAACTTAAAAAGTACTTTTATAGCCATGAATTAAATTTCTACTAGAACTTTAAGGGTTTTAAAAAGTATAATGACTACCAATAATTTTGTCAATAGATAATTCTTTAAAAAGAGTTCCATGGCCAAATCACTTTGGAGATCATACATAAACTTCCTAATTCTGGAGATCGTATAGAAAAAATACTAAGAAATCTCAGAGGAAAAAAATCCTACTAACTTCATTTATCTCAAATTTTCCCAAGTTTATTTTATCACAGTTTTAGCATGGAATACTGACTAACATCTTGCAGAACTGGTATCCAGAGCAATGCAGTTTAGGAAACACTAAAATATGTCACATTTTATAGACCAGGAAACTGAGGCTCAAGAGGTCTTTCTATCTCACCCATGGCCACCCAGTCATTTATTAGCAAAACTCCCACTGAAATCCCAGCCTCCTGAATCCCAGTCAAGTGGTCTTTTTCTCACTAGGAAACATGCATGTTAAAAAAAATTTTTTTAACGTTTATTTATTTTTTGAGAGGCAGAGAGAGGCAGACTGTGAGTGTGGAGAGGCAGAGAGAGAGGGAACCACAGACTCTTAAGCAGGCTCCAGGCTCTGAGCTGTCAGCACAGAGCCCGACATGCGGCTCAAACCATGAACCGTGAGATCTTGACCTGAGCTGAAGTCAGATGCTTAACCAACTGAGCCACCAAGGCACCCGAAACATTCATATTTTTACCAAAAATAAATGCAGTTGCTTTTTCTAATATTGTTAGATGTAAATTGTCAAATGGATCTGTAAATTATTTAATACCAAAACACAATCAATACCAACTGAAAACTAAGGATTGTAAAGACGTTTGAACCACAGCATTGAACAGAAACACCTTCCAGAAAAGTTTTTAGACCATATTTCATATTGAGGCACCTGGGTGGCTCAGTCAGCTAAGCGTCCAACTCTCGGTTTTGATTCAGGTCATGATCTCATGGTTCATGAGATCAAGCCTTATGTTGAGTTCTGTACTGACAGTGGGAAGCCTGCTTGGGATTCTCTCTCTCTCTCTCTCTCTCTCTCTCTCTCTCTGTCTCTCTCTAACCCTCCTCTGTGCTCTCTCTCTCTCTCTCTCTCAGAAATAAATAAATAAATAAATACATAAATAAGTAAATGCATAAATACATAAATACACTTTAAAGAAAATATTTCATATTTCAAATTTCATATTTCAAATATCGAGGTTATAAGAAATAAAACATTTCAGTAATGAATATCTTAATTATATATTTAATATGGCATGTAAATCTGAATTTATAAGTGAGAATTCTAGATAGCATATTTTATTAAACATTGCAAACTATCTTTAAATGCCTAGGAGTTACCAAACATAGGCTATATACCTTGTATCACAGTAAATATAGATTGAATAATCCTACTTCAGTCAGAATGATCTCAGATTAATGTAATAAATGTAAATTGTAACTTACAGAAACAGGACGGTAAGTACACGTTAGAGCCTTGGTCTTTGTTCAGGTTTGTATTTCAAAAGTTAAACAAAGCTAATAGATGGAGATGCTAAGAATGAGTAAGTCTACACAGCACAGGACCCAAGAAAAATTTCTCCTTCAGACTAGTGATAGCTCTACCAGCTGGTATAAATGAGGGTGATCTTTCTGAAGGAGAAATGTCCCTTTATTCACCCATTCAATGAACATTTATTGAGCGCCTACAATGGCAAGTCACTGTGGCAGCTTAACTAGGCATAGGAATGAGGAGAGAAACACAGTTACTGACCGTGGGAACTTAAGTTCTAACAAGGGAAGCAGACGGTAAATAATTGCACAGGTAATTAATCCATTAGTTGTGGTAAGTGCTACAAAGTGGTGCAGGGCTGAGTAGAGTGGGGCATAGGTATGAACATAACTGTCACATCAGAAGACCAATCCACGGGATAGGGCAAGTCTCTTTAGACAACTTACATTTGATATGGATCCTGAACCTGATAGGAATTTACCAGAAAAGGAAGAGAAAGGTATTTAAGGCAGAGTTGCTGGGTCCTTTAACAGGAAAGCTGGCTGAAGAGTAGAGAGGAAAATTTGATCGCCAAAGGCTGGTAGAAAGTCAAAGTTCTGATATGAAGGTCTGACCAGCTGAAAGGAGCAGATCAAAAAATCACAGCCCTGAAATGAACAAAAGGCCAATTAAATGGGCCCATAGTTACACAGATACAGTTTGAGAGAGGGTGTAGGCAGAAGGGTGAGAGTGAAGGGAATAATCTACCTACAGCCCTTCAGAAAAATAGTGTTTTCTATGAGCTTTCCAAGATTCTGTCCTCTGCAGTGGCTGGCCTTGACTCCTCAGACTTTGTAGCCTGAACTGATATCTTCTCAGTTCTCCTCATTCTGTTCATGCTTCCTGTTTATTTCTGGAGTTTAACCAACCACATCCACAGAAATACACCCTGCTGGTTCTGTCCATGTGAACATACTTGGGAGGGTGGAGAATGTATCTTCACTTGTAATCCTCACATATTGAAAACAGATGAGCCTCCATTCTGTCTTTGAACTCATTACTTTAAGATATTCAATTAACTAAACACCAAATTAGCTACATTTCAAAATCCTTATGAAATACACTCAAACTCCTGGATGTTATTAAGATTAGGAGAATGAAAACTGTTTTTGAAACATTTTGAATGAAAAACGATAATATCTCACTATCTGTTAAAGCACTAAGTACATTTTCCCCTCTCCTGTTAAATATGGGTAGAGATATGACTCCCAAACTACTTACGTTTTCAAAATGTAGTCATGTGCTATAATTTTCAATATGAAAGTATGGGAAATTATATCCTAGCTTCTAATCTGAATTTTTTTTCATAAAAAATATTGGAAAATGAGTTATCTATTTACCTCTTATTAACACGTAAGGATACCGCATTTTTGCAATTATACAAGGTTTATAACTAAACATTTATCCCAGTAAAAGACTTTTATCTTGAAACAAGTTGTTATTATTATGGAAGTTTTCAGTTTTCTGAGGTTCCTTGAGCAGTCTGTCAAGAAAATAGGAAGTATACTTTTGTTTTATAAGCCAGCTTCCGTATGATTCCATGTATCGCAATTCTAAATGACTTTACATCCAAGATGGCTTATTAACTGGTTGGTGAAATAAATAGATGTGAACCTCAGCAGATATTATGCACAGGTATAGTTGATGATTAGCATTTCAAAAAGTTATATGCAATCTATGGATGATATTTGGAGATTATAAATAAGAGGGGCTGTTTTCTATTTATTTGCATGCTTTAACTTGAGGATATTTAAAGAGTAAGGAGACTATGGAAAAACAAGTGTTGGACATATGGTCCCAAAGGTAGTTTTTACTATTGTTCCCTGGAACACGGTGGTTCTTCTAAGAAAATTATTACACAAGGTGCTTGTTTAAATTTTGCATATAACATAAAATGCAACTCCAGGCCGTCTCAAATAGTTCTTTTTCCAAAGGTTTGTTATTCAGAATCCAAAAAGCATATTCCCAGAAAAGAAACAGTACAACATTTACCATTGTTAGGTTACCATGCCAAGCCTATTTAGCTCACAATACCAGTAAACCTCATATTTCTTGTGTGTAGGAGTTTTTGTGAAGATTATGTAAGATGATAAAAAGCACATAATCAGATTTTGAGTATATAGTCTAATATAGTCATTCTTTTTTATGGAATCTAGGGGTTCAACTGATGTTTGTTTCACTTCTCTGTCTCTTGTTATTTAATAGGCTGATTTGAATTCAGTGTTCTGGAGGCATTGGTAAGAAGCCGGAAATATTAATAAAGGAGAAAGGAGGGAAAAATCAAATGACTTTCTCAATATCCCAAAGCCTCATCTATAGGACAGACATTCAGTATCTCCTTCCTGCTGGTCAGATATTCTCAAAATAACCACCTATCCAGGCCTGCCCTGATCTCCAATTTACCAACCCCTGCCCTCAAGCATCCAACCCAGCAGCTGATCCCAGCTAGGTATTTGAAATGAAGTCATACTAACACATGGATGTAATTTTAAGGAAGTTTAAAATACTGAAGTGTACTCTAATTTAAAAGTAGAAATGGGGACCCCTGGGTGGCTCATTTGTTGAGCATCCAACTTTGGCTCAGGTCATGATCTCAGGGTTTGAGTGTTTGAGCCCTGCATCAGGCTCTGTGCTGACAGCTCAGAGCCTGGAGTCTTTGGATTCTGCATCTCTCTCTCTCTCTGTCTCTCTCTCTGTCTCTCTCCCTCTCCTGCTTTTGCTCTCCCTCTCTCTCTGTCTCTCTCTCTCTCTCAAAAAAGACATTAAAAAAATAAGTAAATAAAAGTAGGAATAACTTGGAAGCATAATTGTTTTTCTGATTCGTTGTAACCTGTAATTTGTGCAAATTTTAAAGGAAATGTTAGAAAATATTGGGATCGGGGAACAGTATCTGACATAAAAAATTTCTATCATAAAGGTCCTGCTACGAAGTCTAGCCCAAGGGTCAGTTTCCATGAACTAGGGAGATTCTGCCAACCCTCTCCTGCCTCCACTTTTCCACCTACGTCATTGTCCATGACTGTTCAGGAGCCAGTATGTGCTTACTGGGAGTAGCTGAAAGGAATATTCATAGAAATGCAAGCAGGAACGGTAGGTGTTCAGCGGCAAACTCAGCCCCTGGGCAGAAACTTGAGTGCAGCGGGTCAGGGGCAAACTTCATCCTGGTTCCACTCCGGGAAGTGGGGCACAAGGGGCTGGGTGACCGGCCACTCCTTCTCACGTGCACTAGACCACTCTCTGGGATACAGAGACACCCTCTGTGCTATTTGCCATCGCAAAGGGCTGGAGTATTTGTATTTTTTGACATGATTTGTAACATGCTTTTGATGATTTAAAAAATACACAGAAATGCAATACTCAGAATTCAGCATAAAAGTCTCAACTTTCTGTAATCAGTTTTTTTAACTGATAGCAAAATTTCAGTCATTTTCATGTTATAATTGATGTGATTTAGCTTCTTGGATTTTATTATGAGAGATTTCCAGGTTCTTAACAAGTTCTGCAAATACAACTGGCACTTGAACAACACAAGATTTGGGGCACTGACCCCCCACACAGTTGAAAAATCCACGTATAAGTTTTGACTCCTCAAAAATTTAACTATTAATAATAGCTTACTGATGACCGGAAGCTTTGTCAGTAAGAGCAAGGGCAAGTTGATTAACACATATGTTGTATGTTATGTGTATTATGAAGTGTATTCTTACAATAAAGTAAGCTGGAAAAAATGTTATTAAGAAAAATGTAAGGAAGAGAAAAATAGATTTACAATACTGTGTTGTAATTATTGAAAAACTCCACATTAGAATGAACCCATGCAGTTCATGCCTGTGAACCTGTGTTGTTCAAGGGTCATATACATACATACGTATAGTTAAATCTACACAAACAGTGAAATGGAAAATTGAGGACCATACTTTGTGACAAAATTTCTTTTTTATCCTTTTTATGCTGTTATAGTATAAAAGGGAAAAGGAAAAAATATGTCAAAAAACAGTTGCTGCTATTACTTTTGCTATTTAGTTGATACATTGATGAAAAGAAGTAGGAAGAGAACAGAAGATTCTTTATACACGTTAACCAGGATATGAACATTTGTGTGGTTTCCGATTTTGAGGAATTGTGAATAAGCTACCATAAGCATTCAGATATAGGTGTGTGTGTGTGTGTGTGTGTGTGTTCTTCCATCTTTTGTAAGTACCTAGGTCTAGGACTATTGGGTTGTTGCTAAGTATAACTTAAGTTTATATGAAACCATCAAACAGTTTTTCAAAGTGGCTATACCATTTTCATTGACACCAGCAATGTGTTGAGAGTTATAGTTTGTCTTATCCATTGCAGGTTCTAGTATTTTCAGCTAGTTTGTTTTGTTTTAATTTTAGCTGTCTTAATAGATGTTTGTTTTGTTTTAATTTTAGCTGTCTTAATAGATGTGTTCCGATACGTTATTGTAGGTCTAATTTGCATTACTCTAATGTGATATATTATTGAGCATCTTTTCATATTGTTACTTGCAATCCGTGTTTCCACAGTAGTTACTTGCAATCCGTATTTGCTTAAATCTTATGCGTACTTTTAAAAGTAGGTTCTTTATTTTCTAATGATTGAGTTGTAAAAATTCTTTAAATATTCTGGAGAAAACTGGGCTTTTTTATTATGTATTTTGTAATTTCTTTCCTTGTAGATTTTATGATTTCAGCTTTCTGTATTCTGCCTAAGAAATCTTTCCTTAATCCAAGGTCACATGGATCTAGTTTATGGTTTCAGGCTTAGAGTCTTATGGAGTTTTATAGTTCTGAGTTTTACATTAGGTATATTTTCCATTTCAAATTCATTTTTGTATTTGATATGAAGAATAGGTCGAGGATTTCTGTTTTGTGTAGGCTTGTTTCTTTTTTTATATACAAATATCCAATTTTTCCAGTATCATATTTAAAAAATAATATCCTTTTACCACTAATTATCTAATCAAAATTCAATCGATCGTATATATGTAAGTCTGTTTTCTTTCTATTCATTCTATTAATCTATTTCTCTACCCATTGAGTCTTAAAATTGGGTTGTGAGAGTACACCAACACTGACACTTTCAAAAAAATGTTTTGACTATTCCATATCATTTGCATTTTTATAAATATTTTAGAATTTATTTGCCAGTTTCTATATTATTGCATAGTTTCTGACATTTATAAAACAGTTTGTTCCTTTTATGTAATTGATATTTTTTCTCTCTTGCTTCCTTTAATATTTTATTTTATCTTTGGTTAAAAGCTGTTTAGAATGATTTGACGTGTGTGTGTGTGTGTGTGTGTGTGTGTGTGCGTGTGTGTGTGCATATGCGTGTGTCCTGTTTAGGCTTCTTAAAGTTACTTGGATCTGTGGTTTGATATCTTTCATTCTTTTTGGAATATTCTCATCCATTATATTTTCAAATAGTTCTTCTACCTATTTTCTTTCTTTCAGTCTTTTCTTTCTAGGATCCAATTAAAGATATGTTAGACCATTTAATATTGTTGTACAGCTCCTGGATGCTCTGTTCCTTTTATCTCACTTTTTTTTCTCTATATATGTCAGTTTTGATCATTTTAGGAATGATACATTCCTGATATTTTTCTCACTGATGCCTTCTTCAGCTGTATCAGGTTATTTTCTGAACTGTCCAAAGGCATTTTTTATGAGCGATGGTGTCTGTGCCATGCGGATGTGGATATGATTCTAGCATTTCTTTTTCATTGCATTACTATAGTTTCCGACTCTCTATGAAAAATTTTCATATGTTAATACATGTGATCCACTTTTTCCACTAAATCTTTTAACATGTGAACCATTGTTATTTTTACATCTCAGATAGTTCCAATATCATGATCATCTCTGAATGGGATACTATTTATTGCTGTATCTGTTGACAAATCATTGTTTTTTCTTGCTTTCTGTGTACCTTCTACCTTTTTATTGAACACTATGTACAGAACCATAGTAACGTAGTATGTAGAACATTATGTGTAGAAGAGTACATAATGAAATAAGTATCATTTATGATATTTATTCTTTTGTCATAGGCATTAGGGTCAGGATTTGAGAAAAACTAGCCATGGGTTGAGCAGGATTTGGGTTTTGATGTCGCTACTGCTACAGTTACCTTTCTTATATCATATGCTTCAGTTCTTCTAGTGGTGGGGTACATTCTCTTGTACTTTGGGCTTGGGTTCCAGAAGTTTTCCTTAGTACTGCTGCTCCAACTCAGCTTTCGGTCATCTCGCTGTACGCTCCACTATATAGTTGCCCTTTTTCCACCCTCTTGTGCTTCCTCTAGTGGCATATTGCTTTCGTTTATTCTCCATGCCCTTCTTGGGAAATGGAAAGAGTTCTCTGGATGCCAGGGTCTCAGAGGTGGGGTTTCCACTCACTCTTTGTCACAGCAAAACTCTGACTTGTATCTTAGGCAGTAATTTCCCCTCCTTTAGAAATAGCAGGTCTTTAATGGTATCAGTATAGGTATAAAAATGGTATAAAACCCTGGTCAAAGAATTTTCCTATCTCCCACTCACCCCCTCCACGAATAAGTGTTTTTTTACTCCTATCTTTCAGTCAACTCAGCTACTGTATATATTTGTTCTCTTCCTGTCACCACTTCCAGTCTTAGCTGTCCTCACAGAATAAGCCTGAAAACTTTTATAGAGTCTCTGGTTTTCTGTCATTGTTAGGATGGAAGCAATACTTTTAATTTTAAATATTTATTTGAATTTATTGTCCCTTGGATACCTTGTAATGTAGTCTCCATTTCTGATATAATTTTCTTCTTTTTAATTCTATCTAATTCGACTCTTATTTAATTTTATACTGATTTTTTATACATTTATATTATTAGATTTTGAACTTTTGATTTAAGGATTTTTTTTAATATTTCCAAATGCTTGGAGAGTATTTATTTCAGTTTGAGGAATCATGTTACACTTTTCTGCTTGTGGTTTTTTGGGTGGGGAGAATATTCAACAGTTGAAATTGTCTGATTTAGATTTTCTGTTATCATTTTGCAGTACTTTTATGTAAAGTAGCAGATTACAATCTGCTTTTTTTTCTATTTTTATTCCATTCGTGGATGGGGTTACTAGTTCAAGAGTGCCCTCTTCTGTTATTTTAATAAAATACAGACACTCTGATGGATAATAATGAGTGGGTAAGGCATTACCAATTTTTCACAATTTGTTTCGGAATTCTTAATTTCTTTTCTCTTATTTCTTCTTTGCCTCATTGTCACATCTCCAAAGGATACCATTCCTTCTGTATATATCTGATTTATCCTGAAAACAATGATTCCTCAAGGATGTTATTTCTGGTCCCACTCACTTTGAAGGCCCTTCCCTCTAGACAGTAGAGCAGACTACCAAATTCCAGCTCTCTGTTCAGTATTTTGTCTCCTCCCCTATGACTTTTTTTTCTTCTGGGAGTGATTTATGTGTTTGACTACACTTTTCTTTGTGGAGACTTATGAACCTTCCTCCCTCTCTGTATATTCTCAGCTCAGACAGCAAGAACATTCTAGAATTTGATTTATTATTCTACTTAAAATAATTTGAAAGTTGATGTTTTTCTATTCCATAATGCTGAAAATGTGAGTCATGTATAGTTGAATTTGCAAATCTAGTTTGTTATAGGGTTTCCTGGGGGAGGGGTGTATGAAGAGGAATAAAATTAGGCATCCACCATTCAAACTGTAGCATATTCATAAAATAGAATATCCACAAAGCACAAAAATAGAAGGAGTTTTTGATAAATGCAATACAGATGAAACTCAAAAACATCATTTTGAGTTGAAAGTAACTATATGCAAGTATATGAATCCTATATGTGATTATTTTTCTGAAGTTTCACAACAGGCAAAGTCAATTTTGTGATATAAATAAGTTGTTGCCTGGGACAAGCCACAGAAGGAAATCACTGCAAAGGAACACAGGGGACTTACTGGAATGATGAAAATATTCTACATCTTGACTAGTGGAGAGATGGCTACACGGGTGTATACATTTCTCAAAACTCATCAAGATTTATACTTAAAATCTATGAATTTTGTGGTATGTAAATTTTACCTCAATAAATTTGACTTAAAAAATTTCAATATATGGGTGGGGCGCCTGGGTGGCTCAGTCAGTTGAGTGTCAACTTTTGATTTCAGTTCAGGTCATGTTCTCAAGGTTGTGGGATTGAGCCCCACGTCGGGCTCAGTGCTAAGGATGGAGCCCACTTAGGATTCTCTCTCTCTCCCTCTGCCCCTTTCCCCCACTCACCCTCTCCTTCTCTCTCAAATAAAAATAAATAAAATAAAATAAAATAAAATAAATGAAATGAAATAAAATAAAATAAAATAAAATAAAATAAAATAAAATAAAATTCAGTAGCTCAGTTAAATAGCAGATTAGACACAAATGATGAGGGAATTGATGAAAGATCAGAAAGATAAAATATGGACAATATAAAAAGAAAGCTAAGAGACTTAGAAAATAGTAAAAGAATATCCAATAATGTATATTTAGTAATAGTTCCACAGGAATAGAGGGAAGACAAAGGTAATATCCAAAGAAGTAATGACTGTGAACTTTCTAGAAAAAAAGCGAGTAATAAACCTTTATACTGAAGAAGGAAACATAAATTTGAGCAGATTAGTTTTTTTTTAAATCTATATCAAAACATTGTAATGAAACTGTGGAGTTAAAAAAAAAAAAAAAAAAAAAACCTGAAGGAAAATCCAGAGAGCATGAATACAAAAAAGAAAAATTGAATGATGAGTAATATTCTCATTAGTAAAAATAGATGACAGAAAACAAGGGAGGAAGAGCTGTAGATGTAAAAGTCTACACCTGCCTAAATTATAACTCAAAAACAAAAGCAAAATAAATATGAATTCACATGAAGATAAACTTTGAGTGTTTTCTATTCGCTGACTGATACATGCTGAAACATTTACAAAAGATGTAATTCAGTAAGAAATAAAGAGCAAAGAACAACAATGTTGATAAAAATTAGGAAAAAAGAACACTGAGATGAAAATATTTTGGCACAACTCTAGAGATAGCAATAAAAAATAGTCCAGGAAGCAAAAGAAGTTGTTAATTATTATTTCATTGTCTTCATAATAGAAAAGTATAGACCACAAATGAATTACCTGAAAGGGACAAAGGATAATATGGTTATATTTCAACATTGAAGAGGAAGAAAGACAAGGACTCTGAGAAAGAAAATATGACACATAACAATAATAACTAAAGTATTTGTAGAGGGAATGTGTCATCCTAATTAACAGCACAGGTTCTAAAACAAAACAATGAATATGTTCAACTCCTGATTTATCACTTTCCAATTGTGTCACTTTGGGTAAGTGACTAAGATTATCTGATTTCCTCATCTGCAAAACGAAAAAAAAAAAAAAATAGTGCCTACCTCAGAGGGTTATTTGAGGAATAAATGAGGATAGCTTCTCATAAAGACTACGGCCTGTCATTATTCACAATGCTTGATAACACTTCAGTATTTTGGTTCTGAAAGCTAAGTAGAGCTGATATGGCTTTTGTTTGCTCAGGTGTGTTTATTTCTCCCTCTAATGAAGATCCCAGCAATCCCAGTGTGAGCTTTTACTAACTATGACCTTGTACAATTCACCCAACCATTGTGAGGCTCAGTTTGCTCCTCCATAAAATGGGGATAAGACTGCCTATCTGTCAGTGCTGTTGTGATGAACAAGTGAGACGACAGGTTAAAATGTTTGAATGATAAGTAAGATGGACTCCTTACAATGACCTCTATGACTCAACATGATCTAGACTTTATCTCATATTACTCTGATTTCTCACTTCTCTCCAGCCCCGTTGACCTCCTCACTCTTGTATGAATATAGCAACACTTTCCCAGATCAGAACCTTTGTATTTACTCATGCTCAGATATTGTCATGGTTGCTCCACACTTCTTTTAGGTCTTTATTCAAAAGTCATCCTCTCAGGAGTCTCTTGACTACGCCTGCTTACAAACACTTTATACCCACATTTCCATCTTGGTCTTCTTCCAAGATGTCATTTATTATACTCCTTTATCTCACTTTTTTCTTTGTCCTTTCCTGGAATGCATTTTCATAAAGGCAGAAAATTTTTAACTTTTTTTCCTTCTATTGCTGTTTCTTTATCGGTGGCTGGTACCCAAGTAAGTTCTACACCCAATGTGGGGCTTGAATTCATGACACTAAGATCAAGAGTCACATACATGCTCTACTGACTGAGCTAGCCAGATGCCCCTCACAGCTGGCATTTGATAAACAGTAGCTGAATGAATCAATTGAAGGCTATGTTTCAGATATAGATCTGTGTTTTTTCTTATTTCCTTTCTGCTGTCTGCCTTCTAAACCCTCATCATCTTTGTCCAGTCAAGCCCTGCAATTCTATGCTTGGGTCTTCCAACCATCAGCCCTGGGGATGCTGGGCCCTATCCTTTAGTTTCCACTGGACAGCCATGCCTAGAAGTCACTTCCAGACTTAGATGGAACACTGCATCACACACACCGTGTGATCTGGCATCCTGAGGGTCCATCCAATGGGCCAAATGATGCAATCCCAAAGGTCAGAGAAGTTAACTCATCTCTAGTGAGGAACTTGGAACAATACACAATAAGAGTGGGAGGGAGTGTGCAGGCAGCTACATTCCTGTTCTTCCTTACTCCCACAACTACTCAGCGATATGGATTCCCTGCAAGTTGTAGAGAAATCCTTTGTGCTAGGCAAACACACCTGCCAAGCAACCTACAGGGCATCTTTGTGGCTTGCTCTGAGCTCTGAGCTCTGTCCAAGCAAAAGCCAGTGCAAGGACATGCCACATCACTTTGCTTTGTTTCTCTCCCCAACCCTTACTCCCACATTCGTCTTTTTTTTTTTTTTTTTGCTCTGAGTTTGTATCTTTCAAATCAGGCACCTGCACCATAACCCTTGTCTCACACTCTGTTTTCTGAAGAACGTGGGCTAAGACAGGGTCTTTGATGTGTCCATCCCTTTGTATTCAAGGGGCAAACTACATTTATCACTTTGTAGGTGGAGACACAGTGGTATGTTCCATGTCATTGGAGTCAAGCTGAACCAGGTTTGAATCCCAAATGTACATTTGCACTTATATGCAAGGGGTGGGGTGACACTATGACATGTGCTCTGGCAGGGTATATCCTTGCCAGCCATCCCTCTACAGTATGAAAACTTGGTGGACAGTTATTCACGTCTACCAGGAAATGTTCATTAAATGATAGACTCAGTCCTTTAACCAAGGTACTGCGATACTAAAGCTGTGCCCTCTCTACTACACTGCATTGCCTCTCAGCAGATATAAATAGCTCATAACAACTGATCACAAAGAGAAAACAGAACAAAACAAAATCATTTTGCCTACCTTCCTGTGGTGGTCAGTTTTATTTAGAAAATACGGTGCTTTGTTCTTAATAAAAGGCAATATCATATTCCTATTACCTAGCTGCACAGATTCTAATAAAAATCTAAGGATTATTAATATAGAGCTCATTTGAGGAGATGAATAGTGTAAAAGACATCGCACTTTTCAATATAACAGCTTACAATACATCTTTAATGAACATGTCTAACAAAATAGATAGGGAGAGGCAAAAATTTATGAAAATTAAGACCGATCAATTCTTGATCTGTTTGTGGCCCACTGTCTTCATTTCTCCTTAAACCTGAACATTTTATTTGAGGCGAATTAATAAACATACAAACAGAAGATAGAACAATATAACACAGAGACCGTGCTGTTGATGATGTGCTAAAGTTTATTTGTCAAAATTTAATTGTGGTGTCTCCAACGGAAATTGAATCCATGAGTCAGGTAAACAAAAGAATCCATTTGTGTTTCAAATAGAGACAACCATGTTTGCAACCAGATTTTTAAAGAGAGAGAGAGAGAGAGAGAGATGAAGCAAATTCATTCTGCTTTAGAATTCAACATATTCACTGTCCATCCCTTCCTTCTAATTTCCCCTCTAACCAGTTAATGGTAGTGTTATGAAAAAAAAAGCACATATATTTATTTAAATGGTGTTGACACACACTGAGAATTTTTAAACATGTTTGTTTATACATGCTCCTTCCTCAGCCATCAATTGTTTCCATATAGCCTTTGAAAAATAGAGGGATTTGCGTAATGGTAGCATGGGCCACTTGTGTGGTATAAATATATATATTGCTAAGTAAACATTATATACACATAAAATATATACATAACACTAAGTCTTGCTTATACAAGAGCTAAAGTAAAGACAGTGCCTTCTGGCTTAGCTCAGAAAATGTAATTTCTATAATGAATCATTTTTTTCCCTTATATCCTTGATAGTCTAGACCCAGACAATAAGATGAAACTTTCACACAGTAAAAAGAAGCGAGAAGGAGTAATACCATCAAAAACTAAATGGACCCCAAACCAATGAATGCTAAATAGTCAAACATCATAATAAGGGAAGTGATTTTTTATTTAAGCCACTCCATTTTCAACATTCATCAGAGTAAGAGAGAAGTTTCCATTAGTTTTTTTATGGATGGTAACTAGATCTGCTTTCTTTAACATTCCAAAGCCTGCCTGGGTATGGTAATGCTTGTCATTACTCTGAGTAGCTGTAGGGTTCTAAAGACTCCCTATGTCTGTCTTTTGCTTATCGCCCTAAAGAGATTAATCTCCAAACAATGATCTTCTGGTCCTGTTAACCTTAGGTTTGAACTTTTAGCCCATCAAGAAAGAAAGGGCAGATTCAGAATGGCAGAGAAAAAATCTAAAGTTTATAAAGGAAAGCAGAAACTGGTTTCCTGTTGTAATAAATCCTCATCATAAAAAAACACTCACTACAAAAGGAAAGGTCCATGGTAAGATATTATTTGTATCTATCCTTTTGTCACTTACTTCCCCAGGAATCACCTACCGGCACCTCAAAGAAGTGTCTCAGTTAAGCGGTCCAAAAAATTCATGAGGATGTTTCTTTTCTTTTCCTTTCTTTCCTATCAGCTTTCTGCCCAGAATTTGATGATGATTGGAAGCGAGTTCTATGTTCACAGCAATTTATCTTTCTACATTACCTGTTTCTAGGTGATAAATATGTCATTTTCAAATTAGTGTGGCATTTGTTCAGTTAATTATATGCATTAGGAATTATTTCAACAGGAATGTAATTTTCACCACACACATGCTAAAGCAGAAATCTTCCTAGGACCCCAAACTCCTGCACATGAAATCTTATAGACATTTCCTACTAAACAAAACCTTAAAAGGAACATTTTCTGGGAAAAATAATGAAAACACTGAAAAAACAGTAAATATCAGCACACCAAAAAAAAAAAAAATTGCCTAGAAATAAGAAAAAGAAAGTATCCCTTTTCCAAATCAGAAAGAATCACCTAAAAACACCTAGAAAAGTCTTCATTCTTACCCTTCCATGACTTACAGCCTAGGCTATGACTTTTTTAAAATTTATTTCAGCCTCAAACTATAAAGCTGTATATTAATTATAATACAAGCATATCAATTCTGGACTGCCTTCTATCTGCATTATTTTGCCAATTACAGACAATTACCACGATTTCTGGTTTTATTGTATTTCTTCTTTCATTTCAAATTTTTATAAGGCTTTATCCTCTTTACACCATTCTGCTACAAAGAATAAAAAACCAAAGTGCTCATTAGCTTATTATGACAATAGCTGACTAACTCCAACAAAAAAAGTCACCTTTCAAATTTTACTTTTATTTTTGGACTTAGTTAAAATACTTCTAAAATATGCATGCCTTGACTGTGAGAAGATGTAATTGTGATATTAAATTTTATTGAAATTTCTCAGGTCCTGATTTGTGTACAGGCTTGTGCTCTGCGTTCCCACGAAGCAGTAAAACGTTTAAAATACTGTCTGTGCAAATGCAAAATTTATGAATTCACACATCTCTGGTTGATTTATGTGAAATAATAATGCACTATTTAATGCTTAAACATGGCTAGAAGCAATGCTAGGCTATCAAGATGTACAATGGAATAATAGATTTATAAGACGGATAACCTTCTTGCCTAGAGAAGCTTGTTTAAAGGTGTTGTACAGATATATTAAACTATATGTAATTTTATACTAACTTAATGCTGTAGGCCTCTACTGCAAGCAATAAAAGATTACAACCGTGGCATTTGCAATAATAAAATGATCTGGCTATTCAACATAAGGTATGTATCTGAGAAGTAACAAGACATGAGGAACCTGTTTAAAACTTTTGTCCCTTCTCATTCATTGCTCTTTACAAAATATTTTTTTTTCCCTTTAATGTGGCCAACATAACTCCATGCCCCAGCGGTTGTCTATCATCCTGTAACTGAGGAGAAGATTTCCACGAGGGGAGTAATTGGATGTTTCTAGGAGGCCTCCAGGCACATTTAATTATCACCCGATTTGCTTAGAAAACAAACTAAAAACTTATTAGGACGAGATCTAAGAGAAAATTATAATTGGCAGTTTTCTGGTAGTCTCTATGCTCTTTTTATTACACTGTACATGTTTTTCTCTCTCTCTCTCTTTTTTTTAATCAGGAAAGGAAATAATTTTTCTCATCTGAGTTTTTGATTTTTTGATCATTGTAAGGTAAGCCCTGAGATACATTAACTCAACTATCATGTTCACATGAGTTAAAAGATATATGATAATTTTAGGATTTTTAGTTATTATTTCCATCATAGAACGTTTCGAATTTTGTAGTGATTTGGTCTCAGAGTTTAACACCCTTACACAGAATGGGCTGAATTAATGACAAAATCTCTAAAATAGAGATCTAAACAAGATAATAAACACATTTCAAAGATCTCCATTTGTATTGCAATTTTGACTAAATTCCACAGATACTTTCATTCAAATGCTGTTAAACAGGAATTCAACAAAGTGATTTTAATAACCAATGAATTGCCAAAAAAATAACCAACGAGTTATCTTAAAAGAAAATTATTTTCTTTCAACAACTATAGAATTTTAATAGAATCTCCTTTGAAAGAACATTTTGACAAATCAGAACATTAATGCAATTCAGTTTACATTGATTAACAGAGTCACAAACCAAAAACGCCAGAACAGGATAAATGGCCAGTTATAGAGAAATAAAGATTAGTCAGGTTGTATTGCACAAGGTCCAGTTGAAATCAAATTAAAATTTGGTGACATTTTCAGAAGAATCATGAACATTTTTTTCTTTTAGTTTCCAAAACTTAACTGTATATCTGTGGCTGCATTGCCTACCTAAGATGAAGTTTTTAGAGCCTGACAGTGGGATCAGTTATGCTGATTTTAAAAGTCAGCTATACTTGTCAGGAAATAGCCTGATCGCACACTAACCATCAAATGTTCGACTCCCTTTCTGCGCATAGAGCGGTGCAAAATTTCATCAGCCATTGTTCGTGGTATTTCAGCAACTTTTATCCCCTGCTTACACACACAGTGGAAATACATATAATTAAGAAATATCTTGGTGCTGAAATATCATCTTATGTAGGACACTGACTGTTGAATGATTTTCAGCATTTTTAACATTGCCCTTAAGACATGTATAATATCTAAACAGCCAGAAATCCAGTAACCTTGTTGAAACTTGTCAAAATATGTGGTCAGTCGGAGTTTTGGAGGTGTAGTTTGTGTCCATTGTAGCCCATATTCCTTCAAGCTACATCTGCCTACAGTTTCCTAAAGTGTTATCAACTCATACAATGTGCAAACAGATAACCTGAGGTCTCTTCATAACAGAAAGACAGGAGAAGAGAAACTACGACACTATTCAACCTTGATATCTAAATGGATTCATATGTATTCTACCATTAAAAACACGAATAGAAATACAAAAGGTATGACATAACTAGAAAACATATTTAATTTGCTAAAAGTCATTGTTTATTTGAATATTTTGAATTGGGAGATGGGGAACTCCTTTCAAGGATCTTTTCAAATGGCATAAATATAAATATAAATATAAATATAAATATAAATATAAATATAAATAT